>NC_056741.1:1246857869-1247155369 GCF_019279795.1 Protopterus annectens | reverse complement strand
ACCACACCTTCTCACACAGTTGCATCAGTACTCTTCGCCTCACCCTCCTTTTTCACGAATAATCACTTCCTTTTTACCAACCCCTGAAATCAAACATGCTACTCACTCACATAATAGTGCACCCATACTTACTCTAACTCATCATATTACACTATTATACCATATAAACCCTCTTCTCCAGGTTCCACACAGTATATGGCTACTCAGTTTATTACTCATCACTCTCCTCACAACTTATCAACTTATCTCTTTCCACCACCTCCAAATTTTATCTACATACTTACCCAAAATTCATTATCTACACACTCACCCACCCACTAGTCACCTACCCTCTCCTCCATCCCTACTACTCACCCACTTTAACATATCTGCACAATTAATTGAAAGCACACCCATCCACCTATTCACACTAAGATATTTCACCACCTACACACTCCCACATATCCTAGGCAAATACTACCTACTCAGCAAAATACCTCTCTCTGTTTCTTACTCAGTTCTTACCTACTACATCTAAGTGGTGACATCCACCTTAATCCAGGCCCCAACCCAACCATCCATACACCTCTCCAACAACTTAACTCAAACTCTCAAACAATACCCCCCATAACTCAAACTAACTCCGGCCTATTCTTTCTAAACATCAGTATCAGAAGTATACTTAAATCATTTGATGTTCAAGCTACCCTTTCACTTTACTCCCCTGATATTGTAACAGTTACTGAGACCTGACTCAAGAACAATAACAAAAGTGAAGAATTTCTACCTCAGGGATATAACATCCTTATAGCTGACATACACAACAAACTTGAAGGAAAGTTGAAAGGAGTGACAATCATATATAAAAACTATCTAAAATACAACATCTTCCTATTAACTCACCCCAACTCTCTTACCTGGAAATTCTCATCTCATATCTTCAACTTAACCTGAATAAGGCCATCATAATCATAGCAGTATATCTTTCCCTTGGCAACAATACTAAATTAACAGAAAACCTACTTAGTTGGGCATCCTCTACCTTAAATCATGAAACAGTTATACTAAGTGATGTTAACTTAGACTGGGGTAGCTGCACCTCTATTAACTCCACCAATCATATCAACCTTTTTGGTTTTAATCACCTCATATCCACTCCAACTCAACCTGACAAACAGTGCAATAGACACTCAGTACTAGACTGGATACTGTCCAATCGTCCACACCTATACTCACAATCTGGTTGCCTTCCTGACTCCCTGAGTGACCATACCCCCAACTACCTTATCTGACACAAAACAAGCTTACCCAAACCATTATCTATACAAATATCCACCCAAAAAAACATTTCTTCACAGATACATTCATTCTCTTGGAACATCACAGCTAGTCCCCTTTGAAACAACTTTCCATGGATGAGGCTGTTGCATACTTCAGTACCTCTTTCCGTAACATCCTAGACACTCTTGCTCCTATTCATAGAAGATACTGGAAATCTACACCTGCACCCTGGCTAACAGCTGACAGCATAAACACTATGAAATAAAGAGATAAAGCTTGGCACACGTATCAAACATGCAAAACTGAAGCCTACCTCCACAAATACCACCAACTGCTCAACCTAGCCAAGAAAATGATTAGATATCACAAAAAAATACACTACACCACAATACAACAAAAACATAAAAAACAATCCACAAAAATTTTGGCTATCCATCAAACAACTCTTAAATCCTGGACAAACCACTACCCCCTCTCCTAGCAATTTAAACCCCAACATAAGCACAGCAACCCAATTCAACACATATTTCATTAACTCTATTTTGCCCTTACTTAATTGCAGCAAAGATCCTCCTATCATCCCCTCAACAGCTGATCACCTACCCAAAGCCTTCTCATTTCAGCCTGTATCTTCTTATATCAAAAAACTCCTCCTCCAACTAAAACCCACTAGACTAGCTATAGATCAACTCCCAATTGAATTTCTTCGACTAGCATCAGATTCTATCTCCTACACTATCTCCATACTAATAAATCACTCAGTGATTGAATATTATGTACCAAACCTCTGCAAAATTTCATATATAATACCCCTACACAAAGGTCATCAATCCACCGAATTATCCAATTATAGACCCAGTGCCATACTCTTCCCTTTTAGCAAAATACTAACAAAATGCATACACTCTCAACTACTGTCCCACCTCATACAAAACAACCTAATTTTCAACTCTCAGCATGGTTTCAGACCTAAACACAGTACCATCACAACCCTCTTAAGTTTCACAAACATGATAAATCACCATAGAAATAATAACCATCTTGTTTCTTCCATCTTCTTAGATATGTCAAATGCATTGGATACTATATCACATCAAAGACTACTACTTGGTTTAGCATATACTCATGTCTCTCTAGCTTCTATTACTTGACTTCACTGCTATCAACAATCAATGATATGGAAAAATGAACCCCTGGATTCAAGAAAATCCTTGAAAGAATAAGCGTATTCTTGCATGGAGTGGTTTGTGTCTGTTTAGCACAGCAGTGCACCTTAAATATTCATGAAGGTACACTGCTGTACTTGCTATATGGACATGAACCATGAATGAGTGTAGGGGGCATGTCCAGGTAGTGCGCAGACACTGAACATGCCCCCTGCACTCAGAAAGTGCCATACAGCACTTTCTAAGCCAAATTGGCATAATATTAGAGATTTACTCTAATATTATGCCAGTATTTCAGTGTCCGCAGACAATGAAATGAAATAATGTTCATTTCAGTGTCCATGGATACTGAAATAAACAGTAACAAGAAAGCAATGCAGGAGTTGTGTGACAGGTTCTGTGACACACCCCCTGCATTGCTAAAGTGTTGTACAACACTTCTGCAACCTGCTAAAGCAGAAAATGTGTGCATGTGTACACATAATGGGGGATAAATCCCCCAAAAGTGACAAAACACACAAGTAACCCCACAAATATATAAAGTTGATAGAGAACAGATTATGCATTAGCATGAATTACGTAAGGGTAGATGTCTGAAAGCAAATGTATGCCATATTCCCTTATAGCAGTGCATGTTAACAAAGGCAGAAATTATGGGGGGAATAAATAATACATTAGGGACACGCCTGAAAATTGCCCTCACACACTTAGAAAGTTGACAGATAACAGGATATGTATTAGCAGGAGTCCCTGAGGGATAGAAGCCTGAAAGCCAAATGAATGCTATTATTTCACAATTGCAGTCCCAATTAGTTGTCAGAACACCACAAGACATACCCATATAACATAATAATATAATAATAAGATATACATTTTTTTTTCTAGCCTAAGGAATGTTTAAGCATAGCTAAGCAGGTTTGCAAGTTATGGCCCTCCGCTTAGCATAGCTTAAACATCCCATAGGACCTAAATGCAAATATACAGGTAAAAGTTCCAAGCTGAGGTAGTGTAGTGGCTAGGGTCGCAGCTTTACATCCAGGCATTCATGGTTTGAATACCGAAACAAACAACTTATTTTCCTATATGAAAGTAGTATTAAAATTATTTTTGTAAACTTAAATTATGTAGCAACTGTTTTCTGTCAACCAGGGTAGTGTAGCAGTTCCAAAAGTGAGATGTCAGTGTAGAAAAGATGTGAAACCCCGATATAAACACAAGTGCCCCATACAGCATAGTCACACAAGAATATAATTTAATGAAAGCACATAGGGGGATATCATGGAAGGTAAACGTAAAATTATAAAGTGTATATAAATACTATTTTATAATATAAACTTATAAGTATAATATACTTAAATGTGCCTTAATCACTCTATATCCATCAGACCTTGTTCTGCCAGAAACAAAATAGTCAGTCCTGCCAAGTCTCAAACCAGGGATGCTGTCCTCTGCAATCACAGCAAAATGCCACTATACCATCTGAGCTCTGAGAATTGGTAATGCTTTAACGAACATATAATGCATTCTGGTCATTTAACATTAATGAAAAAAAACTGGAGTCCCAAGTGTTGCATCCATGACCCTGAACAACAGAGTCAGAAGAATGTACCACAACACCATCTGAGCTATAGGAATTAATGTTGCTTTTTCAAACAAATCGTGCAATAGAGGCATACAACATTAGGGAGAAAGTTTTGTGGAATCATTCATGTGTTGTATATAGACATACACACACACACACACACACACACATATATATATATATATATATATATATATATATATATATATATATATATATCTGTTGAAATATATATATGAAAAAGTAGAGCCATAATATCCATATATAAAAATATAAAGGAAGGGGGGAAAAATATATATACATATATATAAAACATGCAGTGCAGTTATACCTCAGAATCATCCCTTTCAACCTGTTAGTGCAAGAAGCCTGTACAAAGGCTGTAAAAGGGGTGGGGAATGGGCCACATATAGGGACATATTTCAAATATTGCTGTTACAAATGAAGACATTTGCTACAGCAACAGGATGCATTTCAGCAGACAATTACTAAAGGATATGAGGATGAAAACTGAAATGTTATGTCATTATTTACTGACATAAATCCTTGGATCATCACCGTGATTTACCAGACAAATACAAATAAATTGTGGAACTGAATAAAAGTATGGGCCAAACATCCAGACATTCTGTGAAAATCCTGGCAGTGGAGAGGTATGCTCATAACCCCTTAGTGCAATGAATCCAGACCAAGCCTGACAAAGTGGGGGCACAAAGGCCTGAAAATAGGGACATGTCCAAAATACATGAGTAGATAAGCTAAGAAAGTTGATGTAGTAACACTGTATGTCCTAACATATATTGACTGAAATATCAGAAATCCAGGATTCAATTGGTTCTCATTAGTTAATTACCTCAATCCCTACATCATCCCACTGATGTGTCAGGAATACACAACAGTTATGGGGACCAGACCAAAGATATCAGCCAGACAAGTGGACATCCTATGAATATGTGGACAAAACACAACATTAGGGAAACTACACTGAACTACCAAGCAATGTCCAAACTACAATCAGACTAACATAACACTACCCAAGTCTAGCTCTGGAGCTGTACACATGCATTAGCAAATATAACAGGCACTACAGGGATGTAACACTAGTGGAAAACAGAAACTGGTTTGAAAGTGCATGCCCCCAACCAATTGCACCCCCAACCAATTGCACCACAGTCACAGTGACATAACAGCAAGCAAACTGAACACTGCAGTATAATGACTGTGTGAGCAACAACATCCCGTTTTCCACTCACATATTACCCCTACATATACTGCCCCAAGTCACAGTGCAGTGGGAATCTGAGGTGTTATGGAACATGTCACGGTCTGCATGTACAAACATATACAGGCGATAGGAAACCAGAAACCAGAGCAGCATGCACAGTCAGATAGAAAGGGCCCATGACACTCACATGTATCCCCCTCCCTACACAGCCCAAATAACATGTACACACTACACTGTTACACAGTCCTGACAGTCTTTTTAACAATGGGCATACATGCACAGAACTCTCAAATGTACAGTTTCCCACCGAATGTATATGCACAGGTCTCATATCTATGGCCGCTTCCTTGTTACATGTCTAGGGGGTCTATGACATCACTGGGGTTGTAGCAGGAATTAATGCAATAAATAATGATACTACATACCTCTGAACTTCTTAGTGCATGACATCTGGATAAAGTCTGACATAATTGGGGGACAGAGGCCCAAACACAGGGGCATATTGGACATATTGCTATTATAAATGTAGACAGTTGCTGGTGTTGCCGGCTTTGTGGTAACATATCTTTTCTGATGGATATGAAGTCAGTAACACCAATGGATGATAGCATTTGCTGACTGCATTCCCCAGAGTATCCTACTGATTAGCCAAGGACAACAACTGTCTGGGGAACAGACCAACTGTATGAGCCACGCATCTGGACAGTGTCTAGGCCTTTTAACAATGTAGAGGTATGACCGCAGTGATGTAACAGAATGGAAATCCCCTGACAGCTGCCAAACATGTCACCCAGCACCTTATGAAGTGCAGTAAGACCAACATGACACTTCCCCACATCACCTCTGGGCAATTACCCATGTATATTCAAATATAGAATGCACTACAGGGATGGAATTGTAGTGAAAAGCAGAGAGTGAGGCAAAAAGGTCCACCCAAAAACATTTGCGCCACAGTCACTGCAACATACCAGTATCCAAAATGAACTCTAGTGTAGAACGACTGTCTGAACAAACATATCCTGATTGCCACTCACACACTACACTGGCATATCCTGGCCAAATTCACAGTGTATTGGGAATCCTGAGATGTTATAGGACATTTCACAGTCAGCCCTTACAAGCATACAGACCTGATAGACCGCCAGCTGTAGCAGCATGCAGAGTCAGATAGGTAAAGGGTGTGTGGCACTCACATATGCTACTCTCCCTACCCAGCCCAACAAACATCTACACACAACACCACTACAGAATCTTGGCAGTCTGTTCACAATGGCCAGACATACATAAGTGTCATATGTACAGATTTCCACAGAATTACCAGGGTGTGGAACCATAATCCTGGTCATTGCTGCATACCATGGCCAGGAGTCTGCCAGATCATTGGGATTATAACTGGAGTGAATTTGGTAATTAATGATATACCATACCTCTCCACCTCGCAGTGCAGGACATCTGGACAATGCATGATGTACTTGTGGGACAGGGGGCTGGAAAGAGGACATATCACACATAATGGTGTTACAAACTGAAACAGTAGGTGGTGTTACACATGTTGTTGTAACATAACATCCCTGAAGGATATGATATCTGGAACACCAATGGATGTCAACAGTTAGTGACTACAATCCTTACACTATCCTACCAACCCCACAAAAACAGACATTGTTCGAGGAACAGTCCAAACATAACAGGCAAACATCTGGCCAGTCTGTGGACGTCATGCCAGTTGAGAGGTATGTCAGAAGCATATCACTGTCAGATGTCAAGTCACCCAGTAAATGCATGTCCAGATGAACCCTGTCAATCTAGCAACCCTCCATGTGTATAACAGTACTAATGACATAAAATCTGTACCCAATTCTGGAGCTTTGTCCCCCATGTCGCTGGGTTGTCTCCACATGTCCTGTGAGGTATTTCCACCTACTGTCTGTGAAGCTGTAGCACCTACACCTCTCTAATGTCCCCCCACACAGGTAAGGAAAATAGACAAGGCCCACATGAAGGGCATCCCATATGTTGGAACTAGCAGCGATGTCCAGGCCCACACCACAATACTATGTGGGCACCTACATAGCTTTATGGACTCAGCAATACCCAAGACACATCAAACCCTCTCAAGGTATGCTGAACACCTGTGGTGGACATCAGCAATACGCAAATGCAATCATAGGTGGAAATAATTGGAGGACAGGCCAAGAAGGAACAGATGCTTCACTGGAAGCCATGTCACCTTGTTCAGCACAAGCAAATAAGGTCACAGGTGATGTAGCCTAAGGCTGTCTTTGACTGCAAACTGGAGACACCCACCAAGGTCAATCACTAGGCCTTCCAGATGTGTGTCTGTAATTCCAGAGGCAACACACATATCTGCTTTGTAGTGGTGGTCAATAACACCACATACACATATGCCAGAGATATAGGCAACCGACTGCAGACAGGTGAAGTGTAAACATCACCCCATAGGTACACATGTGCATGTACAGCACCTGCCACCCTCCCCTCATGATCAGGAAGCAGGTATGTAATGCCTTCTCAAAGGCAACACATAGAGGTCTCCATAGGCCTGATACCATTCCTGGTTGCATCCAACATGAACACAGGCATGGGGTCTCAGACCCATTTTGCAGTGTAGTCAACCACAGCCTGAGCACCGGTGTCATCCTATCTGCACTAAGGACAGACAGAAAGTTGATAGAAAACAGGTTATGCATTAGCATTAATGTTCAGAAAGATACAAGTCTAAAACTGAAATGCATGCCATTATGTCATGAGAGCAGTCCTCAATGATATGGTCGAAAACCTCAATACTCTCCATTTAATATAGTAATATAATATTAATATCTAATAGGTGATAAATAAAAAATATACAACTCAAATCTTCAAACCAAGGTAGTGTAGTGGTCAGAGTCCCAGCTTGGCATACAAGGTTCGAATACTACAACAGACAATCCAATTTTAAATGGGAAAGCAGTGATAAAAGTACTATGTTCATATTAAAATATGTGGTAAGTTATTTTTGTCACCCAGGGTAGTGCAGCTGGAGTAAAATGGAAGTGTGAGTGCATATAACATGTGAAACTACCCACGTATACACGTCTCATACAGTATAGTTACACCTCTTGCTACTGTAATGAAAGCACATGCAGACGTAATATAATGGAAATCATATACACGTACTAAATTAAGTCATTAGTGTGGTATATTATATAAATGAACTTTGAACAATGGTTAGCAATGCTCAGCTATGCTTAGCAGGTTTAACAACACATTTCTGTTGTCCTCACCCCTCTCTCTGGGGGTTGAGTGTCCAAATTCAGCCTCCAAATTCTGTACAAAGGCACAGCTGTTGCTGTATAAGAAATGGACAGCTATGGAACAGTACACCTGTCCGGCACATACGTAGCTATCTTTCATATTACTCTTCCCTCTGCATGCCTCTTTTTCACCACTTTCCTATCACCCCTTTTCTTTTCTTTTAAAGACTTAGTGTGGGTGTAAGAGGGAATAACCAGGTGTAAGCAGGAGTAACAGCAACAAAATTATCAGCCCTGCCAGGTCTTGAAACCAGGACAGTGTACACCATAGTCAAAACAATGTATCACTAAACCATTTGAGCTGTAGAGATAAATGATGCTTTTTACAACATATGCTCATTCAACAATAGGGAAAAGATTCCATAGAATCAGTCAGGTTTCATATTTATACATATACACATATATGGAGATGCATATATATATATGGAAAATCTATACATTATATAAATAGTGATATACATATAAAATATACACACACACTCATATATATATATATATATATATATATATATATATATATTTATATATATATATATATATATATATATATATATATATATATATATATGTGTGTATGTGTGTATAGCTTCTTTTTATATATATTTATATATATATATATATATATATATATATATATATATATATATATATATATATACACACCAAAGAAACTATATATATATATATATATATATATATATATATATATATATATATATATATATATACTTATAACATGTAGTAGAGTCATACATCCAGAACCATACCTACCAACCTCTTACAGCAAGAAATCTGGCCCATGGCTGTCCGAATGGGGGGACAATAGGACAAAACTAGGGATATATTTTAAATACCGCTCTTATAAATATAGAATGTTGACAGAGTGACAGGATTTTTTTCAGCATACATGTTCTGAAGGATGTGAGTTCTGAAACTGAAATGTATGTCATCATTTACTGCCATAAATCCACAGATCATCACAGTGATTTATCAGGGATATAAAAATAATGTATTTGTGGAACATACCAGAAATATGAGGAATAAACCTGGACATACTGCAACAATCCAGACAGTCCAGACGTAGGCTCAGAACCCCTTAGTGCAATAAACCTGGGCCAGGCCTGACAAAGTGAGGAGAGAAAGCCATGGAAATATTGACATATCTGAAATACTGGAGTAGATAAGCTGACACAGTTGCTTCCATAACACCCTCATGTCTGTCCTAACATATGTTGACTGAAATAGCACAAGTCAAACACTCAATTACTTCCCACTAATCAGTGACTGAAATCCTCACATCAGCCCACTGATGTGTCAGAAATACACAACACTTTTGGGGGCCAGACAACACTACGTCCTACAAATATCTGGACATAACATCACATCAGGGAAACAACACTCAGCTGCTAAGCATGTCACCAAGCACTATCCAAACTACAGTCAGACTGACACAACACTAACCCAAATCTGCTAAGGGGAATTACACATGTACTGGCAAATATATAAGACACTACAGAGATGTCACAGCACTGAAAAACAGACATCAATGCGAGAGTGTATACCCCCAACCAATTCAACCACAGTCACAGTGACATACCGGTAAACCAAAGAAACAGTACAGTATAAGGACTGTGTGAACAAAAACATCTCAACATGTTTGCCACTCACACACTACCCCCACATATAGTGGTCCAATTCACAGTGTACTATGACACCTGACCATGGTATGAGACATGTCTCAGTCTGCCCCTACAAACATATACAGCTGATAGACCACCATAAACAGGAGCAGCATGCGCAGGCAGATAGAAAAAGAGTCATAACACATATATCCACCCACTCCCTACACAAGTCAAATAGCATTGACACAATACACTGCTACACAATCCTGACAGTCTGTCAACAATTGCCAGAAATCCACAGACTTCTCAACTGTACAGAGTCCCACAGAATGTCCAGGCTTTCCCCTCATATATAAGGCTTCTTCTACATAATATGTCTGGTAGTCTGATACATCACTGCGAAGATCTCAGGAATATAGGCACTAAATAATAATTTACCATACCTATCAACCTCTTACTGCATGACATCTGGACAAAGCCTGACATAATTGTGGGACAGATGCCCAAAAACAGGGACATATTTGAAATATTGCTGTTATAAACTTAGAAGGTTGCTGTTGTAACAGGGAGTTGTAACATATCTTTTCTGAGGGATATGAGGTCAGAAACAAAATGGATGTTAGCAGTTACTGACTGCAATCCCCAGAGTATACTACTGATTTTCCAAAGACAAAAAACATCTGAGGAACACACCAAACATAGGAGTCCAAATTCTGACCTTTCTGCAGATAGCCCTACAGGTGAGAGTTATGTCAAACACATAACACTGTCAGAGTTAAAATCATGCAGAAACTCCATGTCCACACAAACCCTGTTAGACTAGCATTAATCCAAATTCTGTCCCTATGTCTAGAACATTCTCCCCCATTTTGTTAGCCTGTCTCCACAGTTTTGGTTGTATGAGGTATTTCCAAATACCTTCTGTAATGATGTTGTTCACACACCTCCATGAATTTCTCCTCACTGGCAAGTAAAAGGGCCAATGGTCACATTGACATACTCAATGATAGAAGTGTATTGCCATGCCATTGGCTATATGAATAACAACACAGTTGTCCTGTATGCAATTAGCAAGTGGGGGACACCAACTGGTGCACAGGCCATCGGCTGCTCATGAGCATTACCTACAAAAGGCAAGCTGCTGCCTATGCAAAACAGATGTACACCCTACATTCTTGAGAGAAAGAGAGAGAGAGAGAGAGAGAGAAACAGCTAAAAGAAAAAGAAAAACCAAGCAGGACATAACCACCTACACTTGAAAAAAACAAACAGGTATGTCAAACAACTAATGGGCTGCAGTAGGGGGTATGTAAGAATGGGAAATAGGAACTGTAACATATATGTCTCAACCAGATTTGCTGCACTGATATATTGCTGATCAGAACCTATGGCCATACCATCTGGGTCTGTCTGCAGTGACATAGATCATAGGTCAGGCCCCTGAGTCACCACAGGAAAGGATGGCTCACATATGACTACTACTGCAGTGTGTGCTGAACAATACTGACTGTGACAATGCTAGGCCAGCTACTGGGATGTCGTACATATCCATATCTTACTTGTGAATACAACTATGATATACTTGGTTGTCTCAGAAATGTGAGGGACATATACCTGGTATTTGCATATTAAAACACTGTTGCACACGTGTGTGTGTTGAACTGCATGTGATATACTAAGCTCATATAATTAAACTGTCCAGTGTTATGCACACTGACCATATGTGCGCCTTATATTTGTAGTCATTTATTAATACAGTTGTGTTAGGTCTGGAAAATCAATCTGTGAAGACTGACATTACATCTCCTTTTTTTTCTTCTGGTTGTTCCTGTTAGGGATCTCCACAGTGGATCATCTGTTGCCATTTCTGCCTGTCCTCTGCATCCTGCTCTGTCACACCAACCACCTCCATGTCATCTCTCACCACATTCAGAAACCTTATCTGAGGCCTTTCTCTTTTACTGTTACCTGGCAGCTTCATCCTTACCATCTTTTTCCCAATGTACTCAGCATCCCTCTGCAGCACATGTCCAAACTGATGTAATCTTGCTTCTCTGGCTATGTCTCAAAACCATCGAACATGGGCTAACCCCGTCATATACACATTGCTAATCCTGTCCACCCTCATCACAACTAGGGCAAATCCTAACATCTGTAACTCTGCCACATCCAGCTCTGACTCTATCCCATATAACATGGCTGATCTCACTAAACTCTTGTAGACCTTCCCTTTCAGTTTTACTGGTACTCATCTGTCACAAATCAGTACTGACACTCTTCTCCAACCTCTCCATCTTGCCTGTACTCTCCTCTTCACCTGTCCTTCACAGTCGTCATTACTCTGAAATGTTGATCCCAATCATTTAAACTCATCCACCTTTGCAACTCTACTTCCTGCATCCTCAACATTCCGCTACCCTCCCTCTCATTCACACACAGATATTCTGTCTTAATCCTACTGACCTTCATTCTTCACCTCTCTAGAGCATATCTCCACCTCTACAGGGTCTACTAAATCTGTACTCTACTCTCAGTACAGATCACAATGTCATCTGCAAACATCATAGTCAACGGGAGTCCTGTATGATCCTGTCTGTTAACCTGTCCATCGCCATTGCAAATAAGAAAGGGCTCACAGCTGATCCCTGATGTCATCCCACCTCCACCTTAAACGCATCCATCACTCCCATTGCAAACCTCACTCCTGTCACACCACCCTTGTACATATCCTATACCAGTCTTACATATATCTCTGCCACTCATGACTTCCTCATACAATATCACAACTCCTCTCTAGGCACCCTGTCATATGCTTTCTCTATGTCCAGAAAGACAGAAAGCAACTCCTGACCTTCCCTGTACTTCTCAATCAACACTCTCAGAGCAAACATTGCATCTGTAGTGCTCTTTCCTGGCATGAAAACATACTGCTGACCGCTACTCCTCACCTCCCTGCTTAACCTAGCTTCCACTACTCTTTCCCATGACTTCATACTGTGACTGATTAATGTTATCCTTCTGTAGTTACTACAAGTCTGCACAGCAACCTCATTCTTAAAATGGTACACAAACACTTTCTCTCCACTCTACATGCAACCTCTCACTTTCCAAGATATCATTAAACAATCTGGTTAAAAACACCACTGCCATTAACCCTAAACACCTCCATGCTACCACAGGCATGTCAAGTGGACCAACAGGCTTTCCGGTATTCATCCTCTTCATAGCTATCCTTACTTCCTCCTTGGTAAGCAGTTGCACTTCCTGATTCACCATACCCACATCATCCAACCATCTCTCTCTGTCATTCTCTTCATTCATCAGCCTCTCAAAGTACTCTGTCCATCTGCTCAACACACTCTCCTCGCTTGTGAGTATGTTTCTGTCATTATCCCTTATCACCCTTATCTGCTGCACATCTTTCCTAGCTCAGTCCCTCTGTCTAGCCAATTGGTACAAGTCCTTTCATCCCTCCTTAGTGTCCAACCTGTCATACAAGTCTTCATATGCCTCAACCTTAGCCTTTGCCACCTATCTCTTTGCCATGCACCTCATCTCTTTATACTCCTGTCTAATTTCCTCATCTCTCTGACACTCCCAATCCTTCATCCCCAACCTCTTTCTCTGTATACTGTCCTGTACTTCCTCAGTCCACCATCAGGTTTTCTTGTACTCCTTTCTCCATCCACATCACACCAAGCACCTTTCTAGCCATCTCCCTTACTAGCTCTGCTGTACTTACCCAGAAAGGTGGTAAATCATAACTGCCACCCAGTGCCTGTCTTAACTCTTCTCTGAACTCCACCTCACAATCACCCTTTTCCAGTTCCCCCCATCTGAACCTTGGTGCTGCCCTTACACTTCTCCTCTTCTTGATCATTAACATCATCTTACAGACCAACAGTCTCTGCTGCCTAACTACACTTTCCCCTGTCACCACTTTACAGTCTCCAATCTCCTTCAAACTGGCCCTCCTAAATTGGATATATTCCACCTGTGTGCATCTCTCTCCAATTTTGTATGTCACATTATGCTTCTTCCTCTTGTTATAGTACATATTCACCACAGCCATGTCCATCCTTTTTGCAAAATCCACTACCATCTCACCATCTGCATTCCTTTGCTTAACACCATACATACCCATTCCTTCCTCATCCTCTCTGTTCCCTTCACCAACATAGCCATTGAAATCTGCTGCAATCACCACTGTCTCACCCTTGGGTACAGTCATCACCACATCATCCAACTGACTTCACATTTCTCTTTCTCATCCATTGCACAACTAACTTGTGAAGCATATGCACTAACAACATTCATCATTACACCATCAATTTCCAGATTCATAAACATCACTCTATCAGGCACTTATGTCATCCTCCAAAAACACCCTTGGCATACTGTTCCTTCAGGATAACCCCTACTCCCTTTCCCCTCCCATCCACACCCTGATAGCACAATTGTGACCTGCTTCCGATACACCTAGCTGTACTCCCCTTCCATCTGGTCTCTTGCACACACAATATATCAACCCTCCTCTGGCCATCATATCATCTAGCTCTGTCCCTATACCAGTCATACTGCCAACATTAGAAGTGCTTACCCTCACTACCACACTCCTAGCCTTTCTCCTCTCTTCCTGCCATATGAGTTTTGGACATCCTCCAGGGTATGTCTGTCAATGCAAAGGATACTGTGCTATAGAATGACTCAGGTGTGTTAGAGCAATATGAAGACAGTGTCACTAATTTTGTCCCATTGCCCACCATGTATGTGTGGTGTCCTACAGATGTCCTGCTCTAATGGGCAGCAAGAGTGTGAATACAGTGTACCATACTTACATTGAACACAAATGTATAGCAGGCATTACCTGTGCACATGTCAGTATGAGTAGGTGTATCTGGCCGCCTCATAACAACAGACATGGGATGCAAAATGTCAGTTAAATAAGCTGTACATGTTGTACACATGTGCAATCTTAGTTACTGTGCATCCAACAGTGTGACATTTCTACAGCAACTGGTTGTTGATTTGCCCTGACACAGCCATGGGTACTATAATAAGCATACTTATCTGTTTGAAATTGGAGAGGTGTCCAACTGCGTTATGACTGTGTGTCCATGCCTACTACAAACAGTTATATGAACACCAGCATAGTTGTATGGACTCAGCAATACCTTACTTGTAAAACCTGCCTCCACCAAAGTAGAGCAATCCCTTTTGCTGGCCAGCAGCAATACACATACTACAGACTTAGTCCCTATATTGGCTGTACAGACCAAATTAGGAGCAGGCACCAACTTGGCATCAAGTCAGGTGGAGTACTGTAAGGCTACCTATGAGTACAAATTGGACACATCCACCAAGGCCAGTCACAAGGCCATATTTACATATGGCTGCAATCTCAGAGGCAACAAACCAACCCATCCTGTAATGGTGGTCAATCAAACCACATACGCAAACAACCCAGCTAGGTTTAGGGCAAATATCACTCCATGGCTTAGCATCACTATAGGTGGATATGCACAGCACCCACACCCCTCCCCTCATCACCAGTGAGCAGTTACATATTGCCTACTGAAAGGCAACAAACATAAGTATTTATGGGACCTGATAACATCCCTGTCTGCATCCTACATGAACTCAGCCATGTGCTCCCAGCTGTATTACACACTAGTCACACCAAGCCTCGGCACCATCCACACCCCATCCGCATGGAAGATGGCCACTGACATCCCTCTACACGGACATGAATGAGGAATAGAGGATTATGCAATTAACTAGCCCTCATTGGGAGGAATATGACACATCAGGACCAGGAGTGCAATGCAAGCTGATACAGTGCTAATTGAACAGTAATAGTTTAGTCCAAGCTTCCTAAAAGAGTTCAGCTTTAATTGCTTCATGAATTCATGTTTCTCCAGAATATTTGGGATATCTCCTTCAAGATCACCCATGTCTATGCAATCCAGGATCTGGAATTTAAAACCTGTGTGTCTTTTATGAAGAGAAAGGTGTTTGTTTAGTGCATTATTTTTACATCCAGAGTGGATTTCTGACAGATGACATGAAATCCTACGCTTGAGTTTGTTTACATTCTTGCCCACATAGAATACATCAGATTCATTGCACTGTCTGTGCCCTGTAAATTACTTTTGTAGTGTTACAGTCACTCCCTGCACTGGTCTTAATGATTTTTATTGCCCTTATTTAAAGACAATCACCTTGCTGTATAACTATACAAAATGTACAATTAGTTTCACATATTTTAGTTTCTCTCATATGGTCTAGGTTTAAATTCAATAAAACTTCTAATGTTCCTGGCCTTCCTATAAACAAAGGATGGGGCTTCACCTAAGTCATTAATCAGAAAAGGGTTTCCTGTGGCAATGTCCCAGTTTTCTTCAATAACATTTTTGATACTGTGATAATCCAAAGTGTATGTCAGTATGCAGGTATTTTTGCATTTGTTATTCAATGTGGAATTTCTTAACATTCTCCTACTGGGGAGGTTGAGTGAAGGTTCTTCAGTCCTTTTTAGTTCTATAATGGGTTCCAGGATGGTTTTTAACATCTGACTTTCATAGCCTCTCACTAGAAAATCATTCTCTAAGTTGTTGAGGTTTCTCAAAAATGATTCCATCTCTGTGGTAATTCTAGCTAATCTATAGCCTTGGGACGTCACTACATTATACTTGTTTTTTTGTAGGATGTAGACTTTTACTTGTTTTTTTGTAGGATGTAGACTTTTACTGTGGAGTAATAAGTTAACTCTCATTGGTTTTCTGAATAGATCAGTGGTGACTCTGTTATTGTTGGTGTCCTTGGAAATCTGCATATCTAAGAAAGTGGTTGAAGTATAGCTATAGGAAGAGGTAAACTTCAGGAAGAGGGTTGTTTGATTGAGGTAAGTGATAAAATATCCAAGCTACAAGGTGTCATCTTCCCACACAATAAAGATGTTGTCAATAAAACAAATAGCATGTGATATGTTGCATGTAGTTTGTGTTGTTTTAAACAAAGTCCTCCTCCTACTTGCCCAGGGCTATGTTAGCTATGCTGGGAGCCATGGCAGCCCCCATTGCTATACCAATTTTTTGTTTGTAGTGTTTGTCATTGAAAGTAAAGAAATTGAAGTCCAGTAGAATATTAATGAACTTGCTTAACTTTTGCAGTTGTGCCTGTGTACCTTGATTATGTTTCTTAAAAGACTCCGTAGCTGCTGGTATACACTAATTGTGAGGGAGCATTGTGTACAAGGATTCCACATCAATAGATAATAAAATACTGTCAGCTTCCACTGTAATGTTTTTTATTTTCCTCAAAAAATCCATTGATTCTCTTATGTATGACTTATTCTTTTCTGCTAAAGGTTTCAGCAAGTAATCAAGGTAAATGGCTGTGGCTTCAGTAAGGGAACCTCCACTTGCTACCACCGGTCTATAAGGTGGGTCTTCTCTGTCCTTGTATGGCTTTGGTATTCCAATAAAGTAAGGTAAACGTGGGCAAGGGGTCTATAAATAATTATAAAGATTTTCAGTAATAAGTTTTTCTTCCCATAATGTGGTGAGATTAGTGTTCCATAAATCATATGCTCTTTTTATGTCATCCATGGTAAATAACTCACAAAATCTATTATCCTCCAGCATGTTCTCTATCTTTTGGTTGTAACTATTGGTATCTGTCACAAGTATACTTCTTTCCTTGTCTGCCTTCATTACTTTTTTTATTTTATTTATTTTACATTTGTTTACCAGGAAAGTCCGACTGGACACAGGTCCATTTTCAGCCGAGGCCCGGGGAGAAAAGCTTCACATTACAATACATTACATGAGAGTAAAAAGAAGTAGAACATACATACATATGGCATATATACTCATCAGGACAACACGCTAGTGATTATCAAACATACATATAGCATATATACACACACAACAGGACATCATGCTAGTGATTAACAATTCTTACAGTAGACAATCAGAGGTACATTTTTTTTTCTTTTGCAGTTATATGTTTTGTAAAGTAAATGTATATGGGTTTGGAGGCTTTCAGGGGAGAAACTGTTTATACATAGCTGTACCCTGAAAAATTCTCTTGGTATGGTTTAGCCTGGTGAGTGGCATGAGCATCGCCAGTTACTTAGATAGTGGGCTTTCAGGAGTTTTTTGAAGTGACTAAAGGAAGTGGTAGAAGTTATTTGGTTTGGTAGTGTGTTCCAGGTTTTAGCAATGGTGTTGGCAAAGAGGGACTTACCAGCTTCATTTTTATGTTTGATGACAGTTATGAGGTACTTTTTACTAGATCTTAAGGCTCTAGAGGGAATGTGGGGCTGAATTAAGTGCTGAAGTGCTGGAGTTATCTGAGGAAGGTAGTAGAGTTTGTGCACTATAGAGAGTTGATTGAGCAGAAGTATATGAGGCAACTCAAGCCAGTTGACTTGCTTAAGGGATAGACAGTGGTGGGACCTATATGAGGCTTCAGCAGCAAACTTGGCAATCTTGTTGTAGCAAGATTCCATTTTATTTAGATCAGTTTGGCGGAGATTGGTCAAGATGGGAGAGGCATAGAGGAGGATGGATAGAAGATGAGTCCTTGCGATGGTTACTTTGGTGTATTTTGTTATAAACTGTTTGTTCCTGTAGAGGAGACCAAGTTTTTATTAACTTTCTTAATGGTTTGTGCTATGTGGATGTCAAACCTCAGGTTATTGTCTATTTCTATGCCTAGCAGTTTAGTGTGTGTGGTTGGACTGATTTGAATGTTTTCTTTGGAGCTAATGGTGAAATTATTATTTAGGGGAGGAGCTCTGCCAGGGCTGAAAATAATTCGTTTTTTTGGGGGGATTAAGAAGAAGTTTGATGTTAGTGAACCAAGTTTTGGTTAGGGTGAAGTTATTTTGGGCAAGGGTTTGCAGTTCACTAAGGGTAGGGGCAGCACATATGAGGGTGGTGTCATCTGCATATTGTACTATTGAGGCAGTGGGAGAGGATGAAAAGATCTGATTTGTAAATAGAGAGAACAGCAATGGGCCAAGGATGGATCCTTGAGGAACTCCTATGGTTACTGGTAACAGGGGGGACAATTGTTCCTGCCATAGGACTGCTTGCTGATGGGCATATAAGTAGCTGTCGAACCATGATATAGAGGAGGGACTTATATTTAGGGTGGATAGGGTATCAAGAAGCAGTCTGTGGTTTACCATGTCAAAGGCTTTTGATAGGCCTAAGAATATGGAAGAAACAAATAGACCTTTGTTTCTGCGGTAGTTAACTATGTTGGTGAATGATAGTAGTGCTGTCTTCGTGCTATGGGAAGGTCTAAAGCCATGCTGGGATATGGAGAGTAGGTTGTTATTCTGGAGGTACTGTATTAGTTGAGTATGAACAACTCTTTCTAATATTTTGGATAAAGGTGATATGATTGCTATTGGGCGATAGTTGGTGAGCTCTAAGGAGTTGCCTCCTTTGTGCAGTGGAATTATATATAATGTTTTCCATGAGGTGGGGACTTTGCATTCTGAGAGAGATCTGTTTATGAGAATAGAGACAGGATAGGCTATAGCTTCAGCTGAGATCTGAAGGAAGTCTGCTGGCAGCTTATCAGCTGCTAGATTGGTTGGTTTAAGTTTACCAAGGAGTTTAGATATTGATTTGGTGGATAAGAGTGGAGGTGAAAATTGGGGCTATTGTTTTGTATATTGGGGTGGGTTGGGGTAGTTATTGGTGTGGGGCTGCTAGTACTATTTTGGGCATTGGCAAGGGTCTGGACTGTTTCGGTAAAGAATTTGTTAAACTGAGTAGGAATGTTTTCATGGTTATTTGGAAGCACAGGAGTTGGAGTCGTGGACTTTTCTGGATGCAATATACCATTTATTGAGGCCCATAATTTTTGTGGGTTGTGAGCATATTTTTCTTGCATGCTTGTATAGTAGCTGGATTTGTCTAATTTGATTTGTTTTTTGGCTTTGTTACGGAGCTCTACATAGTTTTGTCCCAAAGTAGTGGTTTTGTTTTTCTGATATTGAATCCAGGCCTTGTCTCTTTCTTTCATTATAGGTTTAGTATCTTTTCATAGCCATGGGGCATAGTTTTTAGGTTTACTATCATATTTCCGAATTGAACTCCTTCGACTGCATTTTTGTCGAACACGGACATTTGAAAATGGTAATGTCGAACACCAAAAGCCAACCTAGGAACGGTTTTAACATGGGTCGAGATAGGTGCTCACTGCTATTGCTGAACTACAAACCTCTCCCCTATCTCGACCCATGTTAAAACCCATTCCTAGGTTGGCTTTTGGTGTTCGACATTACCGTTTTTGAATTTCAGTGTTCGACAAAAGTGCAGTCGACAGAGTTCATTTCGAAAATATGATAGTAAACCAGTTTTTATTCTAATGGTTCTAGGGGGTTCATGATGGTTTAAGATTTTTATGAAGGTTGTGTTAAAGTACTCGACGGCATCGTCTAGAGGTAGATGTTTTAGAGGGGTCCAGTTACAGTATTTTAGTGTATTGATGAGATCAATAGCTATAAAGGTTTTTTTGTTTCTAACTACTCTGAGGATAGGTTGGTTGATGGTTTGGGATCTGTTCCTAATTAAGTAGGTCTACTAATACGCCTGGATTTATCATTGCCTGAAACTTTCCCTTGGAACTAGACAAACTTTCAACCTAAGCACTCAAATCATTCATTTCTCAGCCTGGCACTTGCTCAAAACTCATAGCAAGCACTTATAAACCCTAGCACTAGACCCCCCCTATACTGTACAGAAGGACAAGGCTCTCTATTCGACCTTACCAGCCAATCAGTAAAACAGTTCACTGTACCTATCCAGGCATGTCCAAAGGGCAGTTTCAGGTGTCCTCTCCAGTCCAACTGGTGAATCTTGGCATTTTGAGGCAATGTTACAACCGCCTCATGTACACAGACAACCCTCTCTTCCTACCACCAAACACTAATACATGCGAGAGATGCAATTATACAGCCAAACTGGAGACTAAGCTCTCTCAACCCAAGACTGGGTCAGACAGTCAAGAGGAGAAGGGAAATACTTGCATCACACCACCAGTCTCACATAGACCCATTAAATCAGCATCGGCAAAAACACACATAAATACACAAAAACATACTCGGATGCTCTAAATAAAAATCTGCACAAGCAATAGAGACCTCCAAAGCAGACATCCAAGCAACCTCCACCCTCAACACAAACCATGAAACACATACTTCACAAAACCAGTATGCCATGCAATCAAAGCCCTTAAGGCAAAATAACATACCCAACACACTAGTAATAGGTGACTTTATAGTCAGGCACATTGATGTCCCACTCACTAGGCTGAACAAGGAGAAGGTTACTGCTAGCTGCCTGTTGGGTGCCAGGATCTGCCACATAACACAAGCACTCAAATCACTCCAGAACAAGTACAAATATGACTCTGTCATTGTCCATGTTGGTGTGAATAACCTGAGCCATACCTCCCTGGACTACATGAAAAGAGACATGGAAGAGTTCTCTGATTACATAGCCCAGGCTGGTATGACCATGACCCTGAGTAGCATCCTGCCCTCACCAAGAATGATACCATGATATAAAGAAAAATTATTAATTTCAACAATTGGCTAAGTTTCTGGTGTCATTCAAAGAGGATCCAGTGTCTGTCCACCTGGGATGACGTGCTCGACAAGCCACGCTGCTTCGCTAGAGATGGCTTACACTTGTCACCCTTAGGCTTTTGAATACTGGCCAAGGCTCTTGCCACCCCCATAGTGCCTTTTTTAGGCAAGGCTCAAAAGACAAACCCAGCACCATAAATAGCACAAGTAACAAAAAACTGAGGGTAATGCTACTCAATGCCAGAAGTCTAAACCTCAAAATGCACACACTCGAGGCACTCCTCAGTATGGAGAAAATCAATATATGTGCAGTAACAGAAACCTGGTTTAAGGCTCCAGAGAGCACCCCAGCACTACCAGGCTGCAACTCATACCATACATTTCGGCCACAGAACCCAGACCGAAATATAAAAGGTGGGGGCATATCCATATTCATCAAGGATACCCACACCTCCAGGTTAGTGGCACAGTACAAAATTTCAGCGATCATCCATGTGCAACTAGCAATGGGCAAAACTGCAATTCAAATTGTAGCTTGCTACAGATCACCCACCATGTCCCAGGGCCCCTATTCCCACATTTCTGGAAACACTGGGAAACATAAAGGTCCTACCAAACACCCTAATATTGGGTGATTTCAATTACCCAAACATTAACTGGGAGAACTACTCAAGTACTAACTCCATTGCCCAACACTTCCTAGAATTTATAAACTCAAATGCTCTGGTTCAACTGGTCAACACTCCCACTAGAGGTGACAACATATTGGACCTGGTCATCACCAACATTGGTGACCGGTGTTCCACACCGGAGATCAACCCCTCGCTAGTTAGATCTGACAAGAAACAAATCACTCTGGAAATCCACATTCCGCCCCCACTCCCGGTTAAGGAAACCACCTTGAAAAATTTTACAAAAGCAAACTTCATGTTACTTAAGACCGAGGTGGAAAGTTTCAAAACCCCCATGCTAAAGGATAACGCTGTCCAAGCTGCAAAATTCTTTACTAATGCATTCTATGGGCACCTATAAGAATGCATGGATCATGCTATCCCAAGCAAAACCAAGACTCACTCCTTCAAGAAAAGGAAACCAGTCTGGTGGACCTCTGCCATAAACAAGCTATACAACAGAAGGAGGAAACTAATACATAAAAGAGTAAAATCCCAAGAAGGGAAGACATCCCTGATCAGTATCAGCAAGAAACTACAATCCCTCATAAAAATCATCCAAGGCCAGCTTCGAAAGAAAAATTGCCAAGGACTCCAAAGATAACCACAAGGCATTCTTTAGCTATGTCAAGAATCTAAGTGGCAATGCTCAGATCTGCTCAGAGTTAGTGCAAAATGGCACAAAATACACTGAACTGACCGATATCACCAATATCCTGGAAGACAGGTTCAGTTAAAACTTCACCCCCCTCTCACCCCCAAAAGGGCCCATAACCATACCAGAAGAATGTAGAACCCCTGAAATCACAGACACTCAGGTTAAAACAGCCCTCTCCAAAGCCAAAAACACAGCATCAATGGGACCGAACAGTGTCCCAGTCTGTGTCCTACATGAGCTCAAAGATGAACTAACCCCTCACCTAAATACACAGTTCAAACTCAGCCTCTCCACAGGCTATGTACTCATAGAGTGGTACAATGCAACGGTTATTCTACTCCACAAAGGTGGAGCCACAACAAACCCCTGGAACTATTGCCCTATAAGCCTGAAAAGCTTGGTCTGCAAGGCTATGGAGCACATCATCATGGAACTCATTAACAGAGACATTGGGAACCTCCAAACACTGGATCCTACTCAGTTCGGCTTTGTTAAGGGCAGATCATACCTCCTAAACCTAGTGGACTTCTTTGAGACAATTACCAAGACTATAGATGAGGGAAATGTGGTACAAACTGCCTACCTAGACCTTGCAAAGGCCTTTGATACCATTCCTCATTCTGGTATTGTAAACAAGCTCACCAGCCTGAACATAAACCCCTATGTCACAAGATGAGTTGCCAACTGGCTCATGGACAGAACTCACATGGTTAGGGTTGCAAGAGCTAGGCCCGACTTTAAACCAGTTACAAGTGGCGTTCCCCAGGGCTCATTCCTAGGACCCCTATTGTTTGGCATATGCTTCTCAGAGGTACAGGCAAGCACAGGAGGACTATGGCTGACCAAGTTCACAGAAGACTGCAAACTAGGGGCTATAATTGACTCTCTGGCTGACACAGACATCCTCCAAAAGGGTCTCATTGAGACAGATACCTGGTGCAAAATCATGGCCTCAAGCTAAATGCCAAAAAGTGCATAGTCATTCCCTTTGGAAAAAACAACGTACCCACAAACTACCACATAGGTGGTAGTCCCCTAAATACGGAAGACGTAATAAGGGATCTGGGGACCCAAGTAGATAGTAATCTCTCCTTTGACAATCACATTGCCAAAGTGGTTAGAAAATCCTTCTATGTGGCCCACCTAATCACAAAAGGGTTCGCATCCAGATCAAAAAAAGTCATTGTGCCCCTCTACTCATCACTCATCAGACCCATCATAGAGTACAATGCCCCATTTGGGATGTACTTTACAAGACACCTGCAACAGCTGGAAAGACCACAGAAGTACCTCACCAAGAGGATCACTGGCCTCAAACACATGCCCTATGCAGCTCGACTGAAGAAACTCCAGCTATACTCGGTTGCATATCGCCTGCTCATATGTGATCTCTGCCTGACATACAAAGCCATGTCCAACCCAGAATTGATGGACATGCTCCACCTAAAGAAACCATATCTCCTTGAGCCACATGCTCTAGGGATCTAAACCTCACCACAGCAATAAATAGGACATGCTGGAGGGATAGATTACTGTCCCAGAGACTTCCCAGGCTTTGGAACAAGATTCCAATCTACATTAGGCGGAGCTCCTTACTAACACTCTTCAAGAGAAACCATGATGGGTGGATGGGAAACAGAAAGTTTACCCCGGGGATCACTTCAGTGGTTCTGCTGGACAGAGGCATAGGGAACTAATCTAAAGGGGTGGCGAAAACCAACACATTCTGGCTAGGCTTATAAATGCCTTCAGGCAGATAGCCCAGTACCTACCTATGAACCTACGAACCTATAGTGTAGCAATGGGGGCTGCCATGGCTCCCAGCATAGCTAACATAGCCCTGGGCAAGTGGGAGGAGGACTTTGTTTTAAACAACACAGACTACTTGCAGCATATCACATGCTATTTATGTTTTTATTGTGTGGGAAGGTGACACCTTGCAGCTTGGAGATTTTATCACTTACATCAAACAAATAACCCCCTTCCTGAAGTTTACCTCTTCTCATAGCTATACTTCAACCACTTTCTTAGATATGCAGATTTCCAAGGACACCAACAATAACAGAATCACCACTGATCTATTCAGAAAACCAATGAGGGTTAACTTATTACTCCACAGTAAAGGTCTACATCCTACAAAAACCAAGTATAATGTAATGAATTCCCAAGGGTATAGATTAGCTAGAAATACTACAGAGATGGAACAATTTTTGAGAAACTGGAACAACTTAGAGAATGATTTTCTAGTAAGAGGCTATGAAAGTCAGATGTTAAAAAATATCCTGGATCCCATTATAGAACTAAAAAGGACTGAAGCACCTTCACTCAACCTCCCCAAGAGGAGAATGTTAAGAAATTCCTCAAAGAATAACAAATGCAAAAATAGCTGCATCCTGACATACACTTTGCATTATCACAGTATCAAAAATGTTACTGAGGAAAACTGGGACATTGTCACAGGAAACCCTTTTCTGATTAACACCTTAGGTGAAGCCCCATCCTTTGTTCATAGGAAGGCCAGGAACATTAGATGTTCTGTCCAATTTAAACCTAGAACATATGAGAGAAACACTAAAAGATGTGAAACTAATTGTACATTTTGTATATTTATACAGCAAGGTGATAGTTTTTATTGCCCTTAATCATTAAGACCAGTGCAGTGGGTGACTGTAACACTACAAAAATAATTTACAGGGCACAGTGCAATGAATATGATACACTCTATGTGGGGAAGACTGTAAATAAACTCAAGCATAGGATTTCATGTCATCTGTCAGAAATCTGCTCTGGATGTAAAAATAATGCACTAGCCAAAGACTTTTCTCTTCATAAAAGGCACACAGGTTTTAAGTTCCAGATCCTGGATCACATAGACATGGGTGAGCTTGAAGGAGACATCCCAAATATTCTGCAGAAACATGAACTCATGTGGCAATTAAAGCTGAACTCTTTTAGGAAGCCTGGACTGAACTACTGTTCAGTTAAAAGTTTGTGAAAGGCAGATCATGCCTCCTGAACCTGATCAACTTCTTTGAGGCAGTCACCAAAGCCGTAGATGAAGGCAAGGTAGTTCACACAACCTATCTTGACTTTGCCAAGGCTTTCAACACCATCCCCCATTCTGGAATTATAGCTAAACTCACTAAACTTGGTATAAATTCCTACGTCACAAGATGGGTTGCCAACTGGCTCACTGACAGAACCCACACTGTAAAAGTTGCATACTACAAATCTGACTTCAAACCAAGTGACAAGTGGAATACCACAGGGTTCAGTCCTGGGACCACTCCTGTTTGGTATCTATGTCTCTGAAGTACAGGCTAACACAGAAGGCCTCTGGCTAATGAAGTTCACGGATGACTGCAAATTAGGAGCTATAGTCGAGTCCCCAAAATGATGTGGAAATCCTACAGAAGCGCCTCGCTGAGACAGATGCCTGGTGTCAGAGCCATGGCCTCAAGCTCAATGCCAAAAAGTGCATTGTTATCCCCTTTGATAAAAACTCTGTACTCATGAACTACTACATAGACAGCAGTCTACTTAACACCGAATGTATGATAAGAGACCTTGGGGCCCAGGTTGACAGTAGTCTGTCCTTTGATAGTCACATCGCCACAGTAGTCAGGAAATCCTTCTACATGGCACATCTCATCATAAAAGGGTTCTCATCCAGGAAAAAAGAGGTCATTATTCCCCTTTACTCGACACTCCTTAGACCCATTATAGAGTACAATGCCCCTTTTGGAATGTACCTCACAAGATATCTGCAGCAGCTGGAAAGGCCACAGAAGTACATCACAAAGAGGATTACTGGCCTCAAACAGATGTCCTACACTGACTGTCTCAAAAAACTCCAGCTTTACTCCATAGCATATTGCCTACTCTGAGGTGATCTCTGCCTAACATATAAAGCTATGTCAAACCCAGAGCTTTTGGACATGCTACACCTAAAGAAATCCCAATCCCTCCGAGCTACACACTCTAGGGACCTAAACCTTGGCACCACAATAAGCAGGACATGTTGGAGGGATAGATTCCTGTCCCAGAGACTTCCCATACTCTGGAACAGGCTACCCACCTATGTCAAGCAAAGTTCTTCATTAGCACTCTTCAAGAAAAATCTTGATGAGTGGATGGGAAATAAGAAATACACCCCAGGGATCACTTCTGTGTCTCTGCTCGACAGTGGCACAGGAAAATAACTTTCTTGGCTGGCGTAAGCCAGGGAACCTTGTTGGCTAGGCTTACGTAGACCCTCAGGCCGATAGCCTTGTACCTACCTATGAACCTAAAAGTGCACTGGAACTTAGAAAATTGCCACATTGTTTACATGACTAATTTTATTTTATTTTATTTTATTTTATTCTACCAGTTGGTTTTAAATAGCATTTTAAATCAGTTGTAATTTAAGTGTATATTTTGCTTCCATCATCATACATTTCTTCTTATTAGTTTTTCTTTTCCTGGTTCTCTTTTTTCAACTTTATTCAAAATGATGTGTAATAACAATACTAACTAATTATACAATTATATATATTTTTATAGATAGTTTTTAGGGTTCTTGTACACAGACTTGAAGAAGTCTAGAAGGACGAAAGTGATCTTTGTTAACAATAGGTTATGAAAATAGAATATGATTTTTAAAATTGATTTTTTACATGCAGAGTGTATATGTATATATTTATATATATTTTTTGATTGCCAAATGAACTAAGGTTGATATATTTCCAGCCATGTAGTATATTGTCTTGGATAAAATCACAGACTTAATAATCTGGTTAAATAAGAGGTACCACATCATTATAAATTTTATTTAAAGTACATAAGGGTTAATATTATTATGACAGCTACTAAGTAATGGAAATATATCAACCTTAGTTCATTTGGCAATCAAAAAATATATATAAATATATACATATACACTTTGCATGTAAAAAATCAATTTTAAAAATATAAAGATATAAATAGGACGTGCTGGAGGGATAGATTTATCACCCAGAGACTCCCTATGCTGTGGAATAAAATCCCGGTCCATGTGAGGCAGAGCACCTCGCTGACTCTGTTCAAGAGAAATCTAGACCTGTGGATGGGAGATCGTAGGTTTACCCCAGGAATCATCTCTGTGTCACTGCTGGACAGAGGCACAACAAACTAATGGGCACAGTATTTTTTCATATAAGGGGTGGCGTAAGCCACAATAATTTGGGCTAGGCTTATAAATGCCTTAGGGCAGATAGCCTAGTATAAACCTATGAACCTATGAACCTATGAACCTATATATATATATATATATATATATAAATTAAGACCACAGCATGTCAGTCCACACCTTTTCCAACCTGTAATGTGACCTATAACATGAATAGTTCACTTGTAAAACCAATCAATCTGTTGGGCACCAAATATGAAGTAAACAAACCTTGCTGTAAGCTGAATGCATACATGTGCACACCATTCAAATAATATTTTATTGCAGTAGCTTGTAATTTACTGACAGCATTCAGTCTGCTGGGGTACACACCTGCCATCAAGCAAAGGCACTCTGAGTAACACCAAATAACAGTCTGCTGTCCAATTAAGATATTCATGACATTTGCTCAGTTGCCTGCAACAGCAACAGTCATGGCTTGCAGACAGCTTACAAAGCAGCAAAGGATCTCATATTTGAAAGGTATCAGTCAGGAGTAGGCTACAAAAACCCTACCACAGCATTGCATACACTGTGGAACACAGTGAAGCCAGTCATCAAAAGGTGGCTTGAATATGGGACAACAGTGCTGTTGAAAAGAACCTGACATCCCTCAAAACCTGGTCAGGGAGGCTGCCCGAAGACATACAGCAACACTGAGGAAGTAGTAGGAATCTCTTGCAAGTACTGGTGTTGTGTACTACATGTCAGAACACTCTCCCATATTCTGCATACGTCTGGCCTATGGGGTAGGGTCAGAAGATGGAAGCATTTCCCCACACCAAAAAACATCCAGGGGTGGATACAATTTGGAATACAGCACATGAAGTCTCCCAAAGGCATGTGTGAAAATGTGTTATGGTGTAATGAGACTATGGATTGACCTCACAGCCACAATATCAAAAGATATGTGTGGTGCACAAGCAACACCTCTTTTAATCTGAAGACCAACATCTCCATGGTGAATCACACTGGTGGCAGTGGCCTGCTGTGGGGATGCTGTTCCAAAGCCAGAACTTGACCTATAGTCACATTGGTGGGAATTCTGAACAATTCTAAATAACACCCATGTCTGGCTCAAATCCATCAGGCATCTGCAGAATGCTGAGGATGGAGAGGGGTGTCAGCCTTCAACATGACAAAGACCCAAAGCATATATCTAAAGCTACCTAAGAATGGCTCCACCTGAACACACTCATGGTTATGGATTGGCTCAGCCAGAGCCTAGACCTACACCAGATAGAAAAGAAATACTGTGACCTGACGAGGGCTGCGCACATGAGCTGTCCTTGCAATATGACACAGTTGGGTGACCTTTCCAAGGAAGAGTGACCAAATAATGCCAAGACAAGATGTGCCATGCTGATAGAAACCTTATTTCAGTCATTATATTTTACACGTAGCACATTTGTTTGTTTATCGATTGGATTGCACAGGTCATATGTCACATGAAAGGTGGGTAACATATTTGAATGCACTATTGCAGTCTCATCATATATATTACAAGAGCATGGCATGTTAACAGGGTTGTGCACACTTTTCTTATCCATGGTAAGCTTAGAAGGTTGGTGGTGTAACAGGAATTGTGTGACCATACATTTACTGCTAGTTTGGAGGTCTGGCACTCAAATGTATGTCATTAATCAGTGATGTCACTCTTCAGATCATCCCAGTTATTTATCAGAGAAACACAGGAGTTGTGAGAAACAGAGCAAACATACGAGCCAGACATCTACACATCCTGCGAGGATCTGTACAGTTGTGAGGTATGTTCTGTAGTACCTGCCATTGTGCTATACAGGTGAACGGCAATGATGTGTACATAGGTGCAGTCTGTGCTGGGGATGGGCCATCACCTACTAACAATACTCACTTATCCCAGAGCTCTTTATTGTTAGTTACATGTAGCAAAACTGGCTGCAATGCATGATGTTTTGAGCCATGTGTCATGCATGTCACCATTTGGGTAATGTGTGATCTATGTAACAGATTTGTGCCACCTCACCTGTAAGTTTGTGTGTGTGTGTGTGTGTGTGTGTGTGTGTGTGTGTGTGTGTGTATGTATGCATGTGTGCATGTGCGCGCTAGTGTGTGCGTTTGTGTGTGTATGTATGTGTGCGTGTGTGTGTGTGTGTGAGTGTGTGTGTGTGTGTGTGTGTGTGTGTGTGTGTGTGTGTGTGTGTGTGTGTGTGTGTGTGTGTGTGTGTACCAGCCAACCTCAAAGTGCATGTATTAATGTACATATGTTGTCTTCCCCTCACAGGTGGCGATGGGGTTTGGGGTCCCTTCTGCTTGAAAACTGATGTCATTGTCTCACCAGACTCTGACAACGATGATAGGAATAATGAGGTACAGGTGAGGTTGTCAGGGGCTGAATCTGTGCCATTGGTTGGCATCTCACTCTTGTCCACACTATCCCTCCACACAGTGACAATGCCCATACATACTCTGTCACCAGTGGCCACAGATGATGCACAGTTGGCAGGTGGTGGCATTGAACAGGCTAGTGTGGTGACAATGGCAGGTGTGAGTGTAGACACTGGCCATAGCCAGAGTGCAGGTGAGGTCCCACACAGCCGGATGGGCAGGGGTACTCACACAAGGATCACTGCTCATCAAGTTGCTGTTGCAAGTGCTACAGCAGGTGTCACCACACTCATGTTTTGGGCTGTCATGGATGCACAAGCATGTAGTGAATGCCACACCAGACAAATACTTAGGGTGGTGGATGCAACTCTTCCTGATTTACATGGTGGCATACATGACCTTGTTGAGGCCACATGTCAAAATACTGAGGTCATGAATAGATGGTGGGGTGAGACCTTGACAATCCTCAACCATGGCATGTCTGTGCTAGAGTGTGTGGTGGGAGATGGGCATCGGCCATGTGGATGTAGGTCAGCGCCAACAACAGGTGAGAGCCTACAGAGCTGTGTACCTTCTCAGTCCCATAGTGACAATGACACCAGCACTACCAAAGGGGGGGGGTTGCTGTCTAAATCCCACCGGAGCTGGCCATGGGCACATGGTCCTGTCCGGTCTTGTCGGGGCACGATCTAGCAGACAGCCGTCACCATCAGGAAGCAGTACTGAATCTGGCCTTGGGCGTGGTGGTGGCAATGATTCCACTGGCAGGACCAGTTCCCATGTCCGTGGCCAGAGGCGGTGAACTGGACACCCTGCCATGTACGGTCCACAGCTGTCCAACATACCCCTGTGTCTGGCAGCCACATGGTGTGACTGTGTGCATACATACACACACACACACACACACACACACACACACACACACAAATCTGAATCACAGGCAGGTCACCTCCAGACCCACACAGCACCTCTGCACAGCCCATCTATTAGATAACACCCAAACACACACACACATGATGTCAACAATATGGCCCAGCCTAGACCTCTGGCAAACCCACACCACACCCTGTACATATGATGATGCATGTGCCACATCCCTGTCATCCATAATATCGATGCAGGGACATGCTAATATGGTCTGATGCACAGGGTGAATATAGTACAGTGTAGCTATGTGATACTATGTAAGGTGCTGTCTGCTTGCATTTGTTATGGGTACACATACAGGTGTATGTACCTTATTAGCCAGGATGCATTATTGTTGTTAGTACCACTGACTGAATGTAGTGTGACATGCTGTATTCTGTTTGTCTTCCATGTGTCTGTGTGTCTGCAGGCTGTGGCTCTGCAGACATTCCCAAGAGGGAGTATGGCAGAGTGGGACTACACTGACCCTGTCATAGGCAAGGTACAGCTTTATATGCACATGTACCAGGTGTGCATGCATGCAACAGTGTGTGAGGGACACTATCAGACAGTGTGACCTTGCATACATACCCCTTGTCACAGACAGATAGCCTTCAGACATGTCAGCTCAGTGTTCTATAGTACCACATGCTCATACATACAGAACAGGTTACTGCAGTACTGTCAGCAGGTCCCTCACAAGCGTAAGCATTACATTAACTGCAACAGATTCACCTGTCAACACCTGTTGGCCCTGCCATTTCTTTCCCATACACTTGGCCATGATGCAGTTGATGAGGGCATGCATGATACTGTGTATAACAGGTTTGTGGTGTGTATTCCAGAGTTCACTGGGTGGAACAGGGAGACAAAATGGTATATCCTTTGCATACACACAGTAAGGACTAGCACAAGAGATGTGCACACAGTAACACAAACACAGTTGGCAGTAGACAGATTAGTAAACCTACATTCCCACTTTGATGCACTGCACTACTACATAAACATGACATGCCCCACATAGATTATATGCATGGGACATTGCGCATTACCTTCTACAACATGTAATGCTCTGAATGCCTTCATGGATGGTGAGATAACCCAAATAGCATGTGGAGTCATGTATTGCTCCTACAAGCCTGAACAAGTGATAGTGTAGCAGAAGTTGTATCGGCATGATGTTTCAGTCAGGTATGATACCTGATGCCGGCATATGTGTCACTACACTCACTGTGGCTGATTTGGCAACAATATCACATCCATGGGCATTGTTAAGGGACACAGACCACTTATAGGTTGCAAACATCTGGATATTCCATAGTCATCTGTACAGAGGACAGTTTAACATGCTGCATGTGAGCCAGATGATGTTACCATGCTATATAAATTAATGCCATTGGGAGGTGGTAAACAGGTCTGGATGGTAACACATGAAAATGATATCAGCCAAACAGGATATGATCTTTACCCAAAGACACACACACACACAGTTGCCAGTACTGAGATTAGAACCTCTACCTACCTAGTTATTACTACTCTAGTATTACATACTTATCAGATGCTCCACGGAGCTTACATGATTTCACTTAGTCCCAAAGTACTTCTAAGGTGAATGACATCAGCAGGCCTAGTAAAGTAGGGTGATGGGAAGTTTACAGGGTGGTACACAACTTAAAATGGTATAACCCAAACAGTATATGATTCTTACACAAGCAGTTGCCAGTATAGAGATTAGAGCCCCTACCTATCTAGTTATTTCTACTATAGTGTTACGCAGTTATCAGAAATGCCATGGAGCTTACATGATTTTTACTTAGTCCCAATGTACTTCTAAGTTGAATGACATCAGCAAGCCTAATAAAGTGGGGTGATGGGAAGTGTACAGGGTGGCACACAACTCAAAATGGCATAACCCACACAGTATATCTCACACACACACACACACACACACACACACACACACACACACACACACACACTTGCCAGTATTGAGATTAGAATCTCTGCCTATCTAGTTATTTGTACTATGGTGTTATGCAGTTATGGCACATGCTACAGAGCTTACTGAGCTGACAACTGGCCGAAGGTGCTGATAACTGTACAGCTGAGGTAAACTATTACAGGTTCCAGAAAGTCTGCCTTCAGTTTTTCCCTTAGATCTTGTTAGTTCTTTCTCTCCTGCACTTCAAATAGCCTAATAGCTTTGCACTTCAACAAATTTTTGTATCAATTATTCTAGCACACCTGAGAGCCATCAGCAGTAGTCGTTCCTCATGGAATTAACTCCAGTACTTACTAGTTATGACCACACCTCCTGGCATGATTAAAGTGCAGTTCTCTGTGCTTTTGCCCATTAACCTGGTGCACTTGGGCATTCTGAGGCACTGCTGCAACTGCCTCATGTACGCAGACAACCCTCTGCTCTAAACTCCCAACACTCAGACTTGTGAGAGATACCTCTATATCACTGAATTGGAAGATATGCACTCTCCAGCGAAGACTGGACTAGCTGGTCAAGAGGAGAGGGGTCAACACCTGCACCACACCACATGTTACATATACCGCTCCAGAAAAACCACTATCACAGCTCTGACATAAAAACAAAAAACACACACCCAACTTCACAGAGGCACTCAATAGACATTTACCCAAACAGCAGAGACTACCAAGACAGACACCCACTGGAACACCACAACACAGTACAAACCACATGACTCATATCTCACCTACACAGTGAGTCCCTCAACCTAAACCCCTTAGGCTAACCACCTTGCCTAAAACAGTAATTGTAGGTGACTCAATAGTGAGGCACACAGATGTCCCACTCACTAGGTTGAACATGGAGGAGGTAACAGCTGTCTATCAGGTGCTAGAATCCAACACATAACACACCCAGTCAGGTCACTCCACAACAACTACAAGTATCACTCTGTCATTGTCCATGTGTGTGTGAATGACCTGACATGCACCTCTCTGGACTACATAAAAAGAGACATGGTGGAGCTCTCAGATTATGTGGGCCAGGCAGGTATCATAGTAGCCCTGAGCAGTATACTACTGTCACCCAGAATGATACCGCAATACAAACAAATGATTGACTTCAACAATTGGCTTAAGTGTCTGGTGTCATTCTCATGGGATCCAGTATCTGTCTGCTTGGGATGACATGATTGACAGATTGTGATGGCTTACCAGAGATGGCCTGCATCTGTTACCTCTGGTTTTCCAGGTACTGACTAAGTGTGTTGCCACGCCTATAGTGCTTTTTTAGGTAGTGTTCCAATTCAGTTTACCACTGTAACAGTTATTCATACATACAGTCTTAGGGTCATGCTGATCAGCACTAAACATCTACATCTCAAGATGCAGCCACTTGAAGCACTCCTCAAAATGGAGAACATTGACATTTGTGCTGTAACGGAGACCTGGTTTATAGCAGTAGACAGCACCCTTGCACTACCAGGCTGTAACTCATTCCACACCTGTCAGCCCCAAAACATGGACCACAGCTCCAAAAGTAGTGGCGTCTCCATATTAATAAAGGATATACACACCTCCAGAGTAGTATCCCAGCATAATGCATCTGAGACACTTCAGGTACAACTGACACTGGGTAATAGTGCAATCCAGGTCTCAGCCTGCTATAGGTCCCCATCCATGTCCGTAGACTCTCAATCTACATTCCTCAACACCCTGGAATCTATCAAGGTCCAACCCAACACTCTCATACTAGGAGAGCTCAACTACCCCTCCATCAACTGGGAAAGATACTCAAGCACCAATACACTGGCCCAATGCTTCCTGGAATTCATCAGCTCCAATGCCCTGGACCATATCATTCTGACATCCAACAGAGGAAGCAACATTCTTGACCTGTGTTGATTACTAACATATGGGACCGTTGCTTGACAACAGTAGTCAATCCCTACCTGGTCAGATCCAACTATGAGGTAATCACCATGGAAATCCAGATCTCACTCACACCCCTCTCCCCCCCCCCCACAAAGGTAACCACCTTGAAAAACTTCTCCAAAGCTGACTTTGGACTCCTAAAAACAGGGGTGACTAACTTCAGAGCACCCATGCCAATGGAAAATACCTGCATGAGTGCCGAATCATACACAAATGCACTGTACAAACATGTACATCAAAGTATGGAACTAGTTATACCCAACAGAACCATGACATTCTCCTCCACACACTGGAGGCCAATCTGGTGGTCCACTGCCATTAATAACCTATACAACAGAAGGAAGAAACTGCTGCAGAAAAAGGTGGATTTTCAAGAGTGGTAAAACAGTGTGGGAGGGTGGCATAATGGTTAAGGTGTTTACCTTACAAACATAAGGTGCAGGGTTTGATTCTCACATGGGGTAATTGGTTAGGCTGAAAATGGCCCACAAGGGCATTTAGCCTAGTACTAACTATGAACCTAATCTATGAACTCCCTTATTACCCTCAACAACAACTTCAGATACCTTATGAAATCATCTAAAGCCAGCTATGATGGCAGAATTGCAGCAGACACTGACAACAATCACAAATCCTTTGATAGTTATATCAACAACTTCCATGGAAATACCCAGATGTGCTCTGAGTTACTGCACAATGCTACCTCCCATACTGAGCCAGCAGATATTGCCAACATTCTTGCCAACACATTCAGTGCCAGCTTTACCCCTCTATCCCCTCTTAGGGGAACAATCAGAATGCCAGGAAAATGCCAGGCACCCAGGATTACTGCCACCCAGGTTACACCTGCATTGTCCACAGGTAAGAATGCAGCTTCCATGGGACCTAAAATTATCCCTGGCTGCGGTCTACGTGAACTACAAAGATACCTGGCAACACATCTGTGTGCCATGTTCAGTTACAGCCTCAACTCAGGCGTTGTCCCTCCCAAATGGCGCACTGCTTCAGTCATCCCTATCCATAAAGGTGTGGCAACTACAGACCCTGGGAATTATCAGACCATTAGCCTGACAAGTCTGATATGTACAGCAATGGAGTGCATCATCAGGGACCTGATCGACAAAAATATAGATAATCTCCGAACTCTGGACCCCACACAGTCTGGCTTTGTGAAAGGGAGATCATTCCTGCTCAACCTGGTTGACTTCTTTGAGTCAGTCACCAGGGCTGTGTATGACAGTAAGGCACTGCATACAGCCTATATCAATCTGGCCAAGGAGCTTGATACCATTCCTCAGTCAGGAATTATTGATGAACCCACCAAACTAGGCATCAACCCTTATATCACTAGGGTGTTTGCAAATTGGCTCACAGATAGAACACAGTGTGAAAGTAATGACCTCCAAGTCAGACTGACAGCCAGTCATGAGTAGAGTCCCACAGGGATCACTCCTGGGTAATCTCCTGTTCAGCATCTACTTCTCAGGAGTCCAGGCCAACAGAAAGGAACTCTGGCTGACCAAGTGGGAAACTTATTGAAATACTTCTTCCTACAAACATACCCACTTTCAAACACACCTATACACCCACACACACATTTGCCAGATCTGAGAGTAGAACTCCTGCTTATCTAGTTATTTGTACTATAGTGTTACACAGTTATCCCATGCACTACAGAGCTTACTGGGCTGGCAACTGGCCAAAGGTGCTGATAAGGAGTATGACAGCAGGAGTGATAAAATAGGGCAGTAGGTGCGAGACTTATCATAATACTTCTTACAAACACACGCACACTCATTTGCCAGACCTGAGATTAGAACCCCTGTCTAGCTAGTGATTTGTACTACAGTGTTATGCAGTTATCACACATGCTACAGAGCTTACTGTGTAGACAACTGGCCAAAGGTGCCTTTTACAAGAATGACTTCAGCAGGACTGATAAAGTGGGGAACCGGGAAGTGTTGTGGGTGGGAATGGCCTAAAAATGTTTAACCTACAAACAAACAAACAAAAAAACAGAAAAACACACACTCCATCATTCTCACATACACAACTGTCACACACACCCGCACAGCTGCCAGTATTGAGATTAGAGCCCCTACCTATCTAGTTATTTCTGCTATAGTGTTACTCAGTTATCGCACACGCTACAGAGCTTATAGGGATGACCAGACTCCAATGGTATTTCTAAGGTGAATGACAGCAGCAGATCTTGTGAAGTGGGGTAATGTGAAGTGTACTGAGTGAGAAGAGTCTCCTAATACTTAGACCTATGGACACACACACACACACACACACACACACACACACACACACACACACACACACACACACACACGTGATGTGATAGTATAAATTAAACCTTAGTACTATTACACAATGGGGGTCACCTTTTATGCTGGCACATGCAACTGTTTACAACTGGTATGCCCCTGTCCACAGCAGGACATCACTGTATGCCATTCAGGGTATCCATGTGTCTGACTCACTCTGTGTCCCCCTGTGTCTCTCTCTGTATCACTATCTGGCTTGACATATGTTATATGTTGCCATATATATGTGTGTGTGTATCTCATGCAACAGATGCAGATATATCAGATATGGGCCACATACAGCTAGCTGAGGGTAATCCTGTCTGATGTGTGTGTGTGTGGGGACAGTTGACATGTACATAGCTGCCTGTATGCACACACACACACACACACACACACACACACACACACACACATATATATATATATATATATATATATATATATATATATACACACACACACACACACACACACACACACACACACACACACACACACACACACACACACACATACACACACACACACACACACAAAATACATTCATATATTCCAATGTGGGTTCCAACATGTCCTGTGATTCTTTAAATGTAGGAGCATGCCCAGTGTGACCTTCTATAGTAAGAGTGGGACTCCATTCCAGAGATAGGTGTACTTCAGTCCAGAGTTTTGTGTGCTACAGCCATACCTCTCAGGAGTACACAAGACTTTCTGCAGGGTACTTGTTTTGTTTAGTAGACATTTTCTGATATATATGTAGTCTGAAACTGCAATGTATTGTGTCATTACCTAGTGCCAGACATCCTCAGATCATCACAGTGCTTTACCAGAGGAATACTAGTTGAATGATGCATAGACCAATATTATGAGGGTGGCTATGTAAATTCTTGCCCAACAAGGTAATTTGTGATGTGCGGCTACAGCCAGTGTAGTAATGACAAATGGCTGTGTAAACAGTCCAGCAACCTGGTAATACACTGGCTGGGGATCTCCTGCTTGTGTGGTATCTTTCTAACCTGAGATGTCATATCCTTGTATGTGGATACTTCTGACCTGTACATTTTATGGCAGGTTGTCTAGGTGTTTGGCTAGAGGTTTCATCCTTTCTACACAAACTTGTGTTTTATGTCAGGTTAGTTACATATAATTGAAGTGTGATGTCACAAAATAATACTGACATTACTGTTTCTGAATACATAACCTTCAGAAAATTCCCGCTACTGCAAAGCCCTCTCTTTACCAACTTTTTCAGTATGTAAGGGCAATATTTACATGCCTATAATTGTGCCTTTGTTCCACTTTTATTTCTGCCATTGTCCAGATATCTTGCTGTCAGAGGTTGGGAGTTATGGTGTGGGTACAGAGTGCATTTAACTGTGCAGGCATGTCCATTATATGTAAAAGCAAACATAAGAAAAAAGGATTATTGTGAATGACCACTGGCAATGGTACCACAAAGCAATTATATTCCGGCTTGCTAACGTTTATATCTGTAACAGTAACAGTACTTGGAACACATCTAGAGCCTGTTTACTGCATTTCCTGTGTTGCGCTTAATTTAAAATCGTTTTTTTCTCTAAAAACTGCATTTTACCTGATTTTGGCCCAGCACTCAAGTGTGGGGTCATTTATTGCACTGTTGTGATTATTTTGCTGCTTGTGTATCTCTGCTACCTTTAAACTACAACAAAAAGAAAAAAAAAATCTTGCTTTTTCCCCACTTTCTGAAAGTTAAGAAAGTTCAGTTACAGATTTGCTGTTCTGAACTGTTTGGAAGTTTCTAGAAGGCCAGTGCTTCCTTGGGCTAAAGGGAAGTCTCTGTGTTCACCAGTGGGAGTGGTTAACACTGAACAGCCTGCCTGTCCCTGAAGGAGTGGTTACTACCTAGAAGCTGTAGTTTTATTGGCCATTTTGGGTCAATTCTAAACTACTTGATCTGCCTCTCTTAAAACCCGGCTGCCTCGTGGTTTTGGTGTCTTTTCGGGCTTTCTAGTTGTTGCTGAAGCACCTACCAAGGGGATAAAATGCTGAGAGAAGAAAAGGAGCCACTTTTGCGATTTTAAGTATTTTCTTCTGATTTTTTTGTTAAGTTTTACTGCTTTGCCGCCTACTTTTTGGCATTTTCCAGCTTGCTAAAGTTTATATCTGTAACAGTAACAGTACTTGGAACACATCTAGAGCCTGTTTACTACATATCCTGTGTTGCACTTAATTTAAAATCTTTTTTTTCTCTAAAAACTGCATTTTAAATGATTTTGGCCTAGCACTCAAGTGTGGGGTCATTTATTGCACTGTTGTGATTATTTTCTTCCTTGTGTATCTCTACTACATTTAAACTACAAGAAAAAAAAAATCTTGCTTTTTTCCCACTTTCTGAAAGTTAAGAAAGTTCAGTTACAGATTTGCAGTTCTGAACTGTTTGGAAGTTTCTAGAAGGCCAATGCTTCCTTGGGCTAAAGGGAAGTCTCTGTGTTCACCAGTGGGAGTGGTTAACACTGAACAGCTTGCCTGTCCCTGAAGGAGTGGTTACTACCTAGAAGCTGTAGTTTTATTGGCCATTTTGGGTCAATTCTAAACTACTTGATCTGCTTCTCTTAAAACCCGGCTGCCTCGTGGTTTTGGTGTCTTTTCGGGCTTGCTAGTTGTTGCTGAAGCACCTACCAAGGGGAGAAAATGCTGAGAGAAGAAAAGGAGCCACTTTTGCGATTTTAAGTATTTTCTTCTAATTTTTTTGTTAAGTTTTACTGCTTTGCCGCCTACTTTTTGGCATTTTCCAGCTTGCTAAAGTTTATATCTGTAACAGTAACAGTACTTGGAACACATCTAGAGCCTGTTTACTACATGTCCTGTGTTGCACTTAATTTAAAATCATTTTTTTTTCTCTAAAAACTGCATTTTACCTGATTTTGGCCTAGCACTCAAGTGTGGGATCATTTATTGCACTGTTGTGATTATTTTCTTCCTTGTGTATCTCTACTACATTTAAACTACAAGAAAAAAAAATCTTGCTTTTTTCCCACTTTCTGAAAGTTAAGAAAGTTCAGTTACAGATTTGCTGCTCTGAACTGTTTGGAAGTTTCTAGAAGGCCAGTGCTTGGTTGGGCTAAAGGGAAGTCTCTGTTTTCACCAGTGGGAGTGGTTAACACTGAACAGCCTGCCTGTCCCTGGAGGAGTGGTTACTACCTAGAAGCTGTAGTTTTATTGGCCATTTTGGGTCTATTCTAAACTCCTTGATCTGCCTCTCTTAAAACCCGGCTGCCTCATGGTTTTGGTGTCTTTTCGGGCTTGCTAGTTGTTGCTGAAGCGCCTTCCAAGGGGAGAAAATGCTGAGAGAAGAAAAGGAGCCACCTTTGTGATTTTAAGTATTTTCTTCTGATTTTTTGTTAAGTTTTACTGCTTTGCCACCTACTTTTTGGCATTTTCCAGCTTGCTAAAGTTTATATCTGTAACAGTAACAGTACTTGGAACACATCTAGAGCCTGTTTACTACATGTCCTGTGTTGCACTTAATTTAAAATCGTTTTTTTTCTCTAAAAACTGCATTTTACCTGATTTTGGCCTAGCACTCAAGTGTGGGATCATTTATTGCACTGTTGTGATTATTTTCTTCCTTGTGTATCTCTACTACATTTAAACTACAAGAAAAAAAAATCTTGCTTTTTTCCCACTTTCTGAAAGTTAAGAAAGTTCAGTTACAGATTTGCTGCTCTGAACTGTTTGGAAGTTTCTAGAAGGCCAGTGCTTGGTTGGGCTAAAGGGAAGTCTCTGTTTTCACCAGTGGGAGTGGTTAACACTGAACAGCCTGCCTGCCCCTGGAGGAGTGGTTACTACCTAGAAGCTGTAGTTTTATTGGCCATTTTGGGTCTATTCTAAACTCCTTGATCTGCCTCTCTTAAAACCCGGCTGCCTCATGGTTTTGGTGTCTTTTCGGGCTTGCTAGGTGTTGCTGAAGCGCCTTCCAAGGGGAGAAAATGCTGAGAGAAGAAAAGGAGCCACTTTTGTGATTTTAAGTAGTTTCTTCTGATTTTTTGTTAAGTTTTACTGCTTTGCCACCTACTTTTTGGCATTTTCCGGCTTGTAAAGTTTATATCTGTAACAGTAACAGTACTTGGAACACATCTAGAGCCTGTTTACTGCATGTCCTGTGTTGCACTTAATTTAAAATCGTTTTTTTTTCTCTAAAAACAGCATTTTACCTGATTTTAGCCTAGCACTCAAGTGTGGGGTCATTTATTGCAATGTTGTGATTATTTTGCTGCTTGTTTATCTCTGCTACATTTAAACTACAAGAAAAAGAAAAAAAAAATCTTGCTTTTTTCCCACTTTCTGAAAGTTAAGAAAGTTCAGTTACAGATTTGCTGTTCTGAACTGTTTGGAAGTTTCTAGAAGGCCAGTGCTTGCTTGGGCTAAAGGGAAGTCTCTGTGTTCACCAGTGGGAGTGGTTAACACTGAACAGCCTGCCTGTCCCTGGAGGAGTGGTTACTACCTAGAAGCTATAGTTTTATTGGCCATTTTGGGTCAATTCTAAACTCCTTGATCTGCCTCTCTTAAAACCCGGCTGCCTCGTGGTTTTGGCATCTTTTCAGGCTTGCTAGTTGTTGCTGAAGCACCTACCAATGGGAGAAAATGCTGAGAGAAGAAAAGGAGCCACTTTTGTGATTTTAAGTATTTTCTTCTGATTTTTTGTTAAGTTTTACTGCTTTGCCGCCTACTTTTTGGCATTTTCTGGCTTGCTAAAGTTTATATCTGTAACAGTAACAGTACTTGGAACACATCTAGAGCCTGTTTACTGCATTTCCTGTGTTGCACTTAATTTAAAATAGTTTTTTTCTCTAAAAACTGCATTTTACCTGATTTTGGCCTAGCACTCAAGTGTGGGGTCATTTATTGCACTATTGTGATTATTTTGCTGCTTATGTATCTCTGCTACATTTAAACTACAAGAAAAAAAAAAAAAAAAAATCTTGCTTTTTTCCCACTTTCTGAAAGTTAAGAAAGTTCAGTTACAGATTTGCTGTTCAGAACTGTTTGGAAGTTTCTAGAAGGCCAGTGCTTGCTTGGGCTAAAGGAAAGTCTCTGTGTTCACCAGTGGGAGTTGTTAACACTGAACAGCCTGCCTGTCCCTGGAGGAGTGGTTACTACCTAGAAGCTGTAGTTTTATAGGCCATTTTGGGTCAATTCTAAACTCCTTGATCTACCTCTTTTAAAACCCTGCTGCCTCGTGGTTTTGGCATCTTTTCAGGCTTGCTAGTTGTTGCTGAAGCACCTACCAAGGGGAGAAAATGCTGGGAGAAGAAAAGGAGCCACTTTTGTGATTTTAAGTATTTTCTTCTCATTTTTTGTTAAGTTTTACTGCTTTGCCGCCTACTTTTTGGCATTTTCTGGCTTGCTAAAGTTTATATCTGTAACAGTAACAGTACTAGGAACACATCTATAGCCTGTTTACTGCATGTCCTGTGTTGCACTTAATTTAAAATCATTTTTTTTCTCTAAAAACAGCATTTTACCTGATTTTAGCCCAGCACTCAAGTGTGGGGTCATTTATTGCAATGTTGTGATTATTTTGCTGCTTGTTTATCTCTGCTACATTTAAACTACAAGAAAAAGAAAAAAAAACAAAAAAAATCTTGCTTTTTTCCCACTTTCTGAAAGTTAAGAAAGTTCAGTTACAGATTTGCTGTTCTGAACTGTTTGGAAGTTTCTAGAAAGCCAGTGCTTGCTTGGGCTAAATGAAAGTCTCTGTGTTCACCAGTGGGAGTGGTTAACACTGAACAGCCTGCCTGTCCCTGGCGGAGTGGTTACTACCTAGAAGCTGGAGTTTTATTGGCCATTTTGGGTCAGTTCTAAACTCCTTGATCTGCCTCTCTTAAAACCCGGCTGCCTCGTGGTTTTGGCATCTTTTCGGGCTTGCTAGTTGTTGCTGAAGCACCTACCAAGGGGAGAAAATGCTGAGAGAAGAAAAGGAGCCACTTTTGTGATTTTAAGTATTTTCTTCTGATTTTTTGTTAAGTTTTACTGCTTTGTCACCTACTTTTTGGCATTTTCCGGCTTGCTAAAGTTTATATCTGTAACAGTAACAGTACTTGGAACACATCTAGAGCCTGTTTACTGCATGTTCTGTATTGCACTTAATTTAAAATCGTTTTTTTTTTTCTCTAAAAACTGCATTTTACCTGATTTTGGTCTAGCACTCAAGTGTGGGGTCATTTATTGCACTGTTGTGATTATTTTGCTGCCTGTGTATCTCTGCTACCTTTAAACTACAACAAAAAGAAAAAAAATCTTGCTTTTTCCCCACTTTCTGAAAGTTAAGAAAGTTCAGTTACAGATTTGCTGTTCTGAACTGTTTGGAAGTTTCTAGAAGGCCAGTGCTTCCTTGGGCTAAAGGGAAGTCTCTGTGTTCACCAGTTGGAGTGGTTAACACTGAACAGCCTGCCTGTCCCTGGAGGAGTGGTTACTACCTAGAAGCTGTAGTTTTATTGGCCATTTTGGGTGAATTCTAAACTCCTTGATCTGCCTCTTTTAAAACCCGGCTGCCTCATGGTTTTGGCATCTTTTTGGGCTTGCTAGTTGTTGCTGAAGCACCTACCAAGGGGAGAAAATGCTGAGAGAAGAAAAGGAGCCACTTTTGTGATTTTAAGTATTTTCTTCTGATTTTTTGTTAAGTGTTACTGCTTTGCCGCCTACTTTTTGGCATTTTCCGGCTTGCTAAAGTTTATATCTGTAACAGTAGCAGTACTTGGAACACATCTAGAGCCTGTTTACTGCATGTCCTGTGTTGCACTTAATTTAAAATTTCTCTAAAAACTGCATTTTACCTGATTTTGGCCTAGCACTCAAGTGTGGGGTCATTTATTGCACTGTTGTGATTATTTTCTTCCTTGTGTATCTCTGCTACATTTAAACTACAAGAAAAAGAAAAAAAAAATCTTGCCTTTTTCCCACTTTCTGAAAGTTAAGAAAATTCAGTTACAGATTTGCTGTTCTGCACTGTTTGGAAGTTTCTAGAAGGCCAGTGCTTGCTTGGGCTAAAGGGAAGTCTCTGTGTTCACCAGTGGGAGTGGTTAACACTGAACAGCCTGCCTGTCCCTGGAGGAGTGGTTACTACCTAGAAGCTGTAGTTTTATTGGCCATTTTGGGTCAATTCTAAACTCCTTGATCTGCCTCTCTTAAAACCCGGCTGCCTCGTGGCTTTGGCGTCTTTTCAGGCTTGCTAGTTGTTGCTGAAGCACCTACCAAGGGGAGAAAATGCTGAGAGAAGAAAAGGAGACACTTTTGTGATTTTAAGTATTTTCTTCTGATTTTTTGTTAAGTTTTACTGCTTTGCCACCTACTTTTTGGCATTTTCCGGCTTGCTAAAGTTTATATCTGTAACAGTACTTGGAACACATCTAGAGCCTGTTTACTGCATGTCCTGTGTTGCACTTAATTTAAAATCTTTTTTTTTTTCTCTAAAAACTGCATTTTATCTGATTTTGGCCTAGCACTCAAGTGTGGGGTCATTTATTGCACTGTTGTGATTATTTTGCTGCTTGTGTATCTCTGCTACTTTTAAACTACAAGAAAAAGAAAAAAAAAACAAAATAAATCTTGCTTTTTTCCCACTTTCTGAAAGTTAAGAAAGTTCAGTTACAGATTTTCTGTTCTGAACTGTTTGAAAGTTTCTAGAAGGCCAGTGCTTGCTTGGGCTACAGGGAAGTCTCTGTGTTCACCAGTGGGAGTGGTTAACACTGAACAGCCTGCCTGTCCCTCGAGGAGTGGTTACTACCTAGAAGCTATAGTTTTATTGGCCATTTTGGGTCAATTCTAAACTCCTTGATCTGCCTCTCTTAAAACCCGGCTGCCTCATGGTTTTGGCATCTTTTCGGGCTTGCTAGTTGTTGCTGAAGCACCTACCAAGGGGAGAAAATGCTGAGAGAAGAAAAGGAGCCACTTTTGTGATTTTAAGTATTTTCTTCTGATTTTTTGTTAAGTTTTACTGCTTTGCCGCCTACATTTTGGCATTTTCCGGCTTGCTAAAGTTTATATCTGTAACAGCCTGCTACAGAACACCCTCCCTATTACAGGAACCCCACTTGGCATTCCTGACAACACTGGAGAATATGAAGGTCTCTCCAAATACTATGTTATTGGGTGACTTCAACTACCCAAGCATTGACTGGGAAAACCACTCAAGCCCAAACACCCTCACCCAACGGTTCCTTGAATTTATAAACTCTAACGCAATGGAACAACTGGTCACCACTCCCACAAGAGGGAACAACATATTGGACCTGGTCATCACCAACATGGGGACTCTATGTTCCACACCAGAGGTACACCCCTCATTGGTAAGATCAGACCATAAACAAATTTCCCTGGACATCCATATCCCATCTCTACCCCCAGGCAAGGAAATCACTGTAAAGAATTTCTCAAAAGCCAACTTTGCACTTCTCAAGACTGAGGTGGAATCCTTCAAAGCCCCTGGGCCAGAGGATAATACAGCCCAATCCGCAGAATCCTTTACAAATGCATTCTATGAGCACCTGCAGGAATGCATGGGTCATGCTATCCCAAATAAAACCAAGACTCACTCCTCCAAAAACAGGAGACCGGTCTGGTGGACCCCGGCCATAAATAAGCTATACAACAGAAGGAGGAAGCTACTACATGATAGAGCAAAATCCCAAAAAGGGAAGGCATCTCTGATCAGTATTAGCAAGAAACTTCGATCCCTCATAAAATCATCAAAGGCCAGCTTCGAAAGAAAAATTGCCCTGGACACTAAAGATAATCACAAGGCCTTCTTTAGTTATGTCAGGAATATGGGTGGAAAATCCCAGATATGCTCTGAACTGTTGCATAACGGTACAAAATATATCGAACCTACAGACATAGCCAACATCCTGGCAGGCAGATTCAGCGCAAACTTCTCCCCCCCTTCCCCCCCAAAGGAGCAAATGCCTATCCCAACTGAATGTAACCTCCCTGACATCACAGATGCACAGGTGAAAGCTGCCCTCTCCAAAGCAAAAAAACACAGCATCTATGGGACCGGATGGTGTCCCAGGCTGTGTCTTACATGAGCTCCAAGAAGAACTTAACCCTCACATTAAGTCACTGTTCAAACTTAGCCTTACTACAGGATATGTACCCAAAGAATGGTGTACAGCTACAGTGGTCCACTCCACAAAGGTGGTGCCAAAATGGACCCCGGAAACTATCGCCCCATAAGCCTGACTAGTCTGGTCTGTAAAGCTATGGAGCGTATTATCATGGAACTCATAAACAAAGACATTGGGAGCATCCAGACACTGGATCCTACCCAATTCAGCATTGTTAAGGGCAGATCTTGCCCCTTAAACCTAGTTGATTTCTTTGAAACAGTTACCAAAGCCATAGATGAGGGCAAGGTAGTCCACACAGCCTACCTGGACCTCGCAAAAACCTTCAACACAATACCCGACTCGGGCATCATAAATAAGCTTACCAGCTTAAATATCAACCCCTATATCACAAGATGGGTTGCAAACTGGCTCTGAAATAAAACCCACATGGTCAGAATCGCAGGTGCCATGTCCGAATCCAAACCAGTTACAAGTGGCATCCCACAGGGCTCAGTTCTGGGACCTCTCTTGTTCGGTATATACTTCTCTGAGGTTCAGGCTAACACGGGGGGATTATGGCTGACAAAGTTCACAGATGACTGCAAACTGGGGGCCATAATCGAATCTCCAGCAGACACAAGCATCCTCCAAAAGGGTCTCACAGAGACGGATGCTTGGTGCCAGAGCCACGGCCTCAAGCTAAATATTAAAAAGTGCATAGTCATCCCCTTTGGGAAAAACAAGGTGCCCACAAATTACCACATAGGTGGTAATCCATTAAATCTGGAAGAAGTAATTAGAGATTTGGGGACCAACGTAGATAGTAATCTCTCCTTTGATAATCACGTTGCCAAAGTGGTTAGAAAGACCTTCTATATAGCCCACCTTATCATGAAAGGGTTTGCATCTAGATCAAGAGAGGTCATTGTGCCCCTCTACTCATCACTCATCAGGCCCATAATTGAATACAATGCCCCTTTTGGGATGTACCTTACCTGACACCTGCAGCAACTGGAGAGACCCCAAAAGTACCTCACCAAGAGGATCATGGGCTACAAACAGATGTCCTATGCAGCTCGACTAAAGAAACTCCAGCTCTACTCAGTTGCTTACCACCTACTCAGAGGCGATCTATGCTTGACGTGCAAAGCCATGTCAAACCCAGAATTAATGGACATGCTCCACCTCAAAAAATCCAAGTCCCTTAGAGCTACATGCTCCAGGGACCTAAACCTCAACACAAAAATAAATAGGACATGCTGGAGGGACAGATTCATTTCCCAGAGGCTCCCCTCACTCTGGAATAGAATCCCAATTCATGTTAGACATAGCCCCTCGCTGACCCTCTTCAAGCGAAATCTGGACGCGTGGATGGGAAATCGCAAATTCACCCCTGGGATCTCTTCTGTGTCTCTGCTAGACAGAGGCACAGTAAACTAATCTTAAAAGGGTACCTTCTGTGACCTACTTTACAGAGGCACAGTAGGCTAATCTAATAGGGAGGCGGAAGCCATATACACTCTGGCTAGGCTTATAAATGCTGAAGTACCAAAGGATTCCACCAAGTTGATGTACGAAAGAATTTATTTGTATCACAACCACATTAACGCACTTCAATAGCAAAATAAAAATCATGTTTTTGTCTCAGACAAGTGAGACTTCATCAGACAATATCCATTTATGCATTTTCTGTTTAAATACCATCATTACAATGCAATTAAATCCTGTTACCAATGAGAACACTTATTAAGAATTTAAACTATCAAATCAGCTTGGTTCTACATATCATAATATTCATGATTATAATGAATTATAAATAATTCACGCATGTTAAAACAACCTATTTAAATACATAAAAACTCTAAGTAAATAAATATAAATGTAAAATTCATTGTTGTAATTCATCTGGTTAATCTTGTAGCAACATGTTATAAAGATACAGCGTTTTGAATGTTGTCGCCTTTTATATGTACCAGCTTTCTATTTGGCAGCGTCTGACATTATATTATGTCAAGCTTACCTAAAATGCAATAGTGCAACAGTGCCTTCAATGTTGTTTGTAAATACATGTTTTAGAGATATAGCAACATAATAAAATTTTATGTATAGCAGCTTTATGACTAGCAACTTGATGTTTATAACATATATACTGAACCTGGGTAATTAAAGTGCATAAGTGCCATCCAAAACGTATTGGACATAGAACTTAATGTTTGTAACATATATACTAAACCTGGGTTAGTTAAAGTGTATAAGTGCCATCCAAAAAGTATTGGACCTAACAACACATTGCATATAGTGACTTTATGACAAGCAGCTTATTAATTGTGACCTCTTTTTATATATATATATATATATATATATATATATATATATATATATATATATATATATATATATATATAATAAAACCTACTTAAATAACACAATACCATCCACTTTATTTGTCCATAAAATTATAAATACTTTTTATAAATATTAATAAACTTGTAAATATAACAGCATTTTGCTTATGACAACTTTGTGACTAATAATATATTAATTGTATCTATATAGTATATAACTTAGAAAAAGTGTGATAGTGCCATCTAGTGTACAAATATGTAATGAATTAAATCTTATTAGATTTTAATCTTAAAATTGACCCTATAGATAAATATTCATTTAATTCTGGACTTCTACTCGCATCTAGGTTGATTTGCCACCATAATTCCTTACTTTCCAGTATGTCCTCCCACGGACCTCCCCTAATATCTATCTGTATCTGTTTTTGGAATGTAGAAAGAGAATGTTAACTAGTAACAACTTCTACAATTGTGAAACACAAAGAGTTATTTATTTAGTGGAATGTCAGAAATGTCAGTCATTCTACATTGGAAAAACTGAGAGAACTTTAAAAAAGAGAGTGTATGAACACATATACGACATTTCAAAAGAAAGAGAAACCAATGCACTATTTAAGCACACCAAGGTTTGTCAAGAAGCATCTTTCCTATTTTTTGTATTAGAACAGATACAGATAGATATTATGGGACATTCACCCTGACAGCCATGACTGTGACCTATGACCACACAGTTAGTTGTCCCCACGCATATACTGCAGTGAGATTTGACACCTTGGGCACTACTGTATAGTGTGTGGAGGCCAGTTTTGGCTAGACATTTTCTGGTGTCCCACATAGCTGTCATTTGTGTGCTGCTATTCCAGTAGGACACCCCATTCCCTTGCATACATGCAGCATTTCCATAGATATGCTAGCAGAACATACTATTCCATCCAATTATTGTTAAGAAGACTGACTTACCCCCTTGTGCTTGTGGCAGTTGTGAGGATGGTGCTTGAGGGCCACCTATGTTGGATGCACACAGTACACTGCCTATACATGGTAAGTTACGGGTAATTGATGTGTGTGTGTGTGTGTGTGTGTGTGTGTGTGTGTGTGTGTGTGTGTGTGTGTGTGTGTGTGTGTGTGTGTGTGTGTCATCCATTTTACTGTGTGTGCAACTCAGAGAGAGGTGTCAGTGTGTTTGCTATGCAATGTCACTTTGCCAAGGCCTGAGCATACTGGGCATGCCTCCGTCTGCCTATGGAAGCAGGCTCAGGGGCCTTCTTCTGTGAGTCCCTCTGTGCCTGTGGGGACCTTGGCACTGGTGGTGGGCTGCGAGGCCCTTTTTGTGCTGTTCCTGCTGCAGCTGTTTCTGCAAGATCATATTGTGTGACATGGCACATACTATTAACATGTGTGCACATGTGGCTGGAGAGTACTGCAAGGCTCCACCAGATATGACAAGGCTGCAGAACCATGACTTGAGCAACCCAAACTCATGCTCTATAATGATCCTGGTTTGTGCATGTGGCTCATTATGGAATTCTTGTGTGGGTGTGTTTGCATTTCTAATGGGTGTCTTCATCCATGGGTCCAGTGCATAGCCAGCATCCCCCACCAGATGGCCATACGGGATGCCCCAACTGGCAAATGCCTGGTACAGCTGTAATGAATGTCAGATGTGGGAGATCTGATAGCTTCCAGGGCTGCCAGCACACACATTCATGATAATGCCGTGGGCATTGCACACGATCTGGCAGTTGATGGAGGAGAATCCCTTGCTGTTTATGTAGACCTTACCCTGTTCACAGGGTGGTGCTTTGATGTGGATGTGCGTGCAGTCTATGGCACCCAGAACCTCTGGGTATTCACCTATATGGTGGAAGAGATGCATATTGCTGGTCATTTCTTCATGGTTGTGGGGGAAGTATATGTAGTCACCAGCATTTGGTAGCATGGCATTCAGGAAATGGTAGACAACTCTACATGCAGATGCCTATGACACCCCCATGATGTCCCCAGTAGGTCTTTGGAAAGTACCTGTAGCTAGAATTCTTAAGGCTACACCTACCTTAGTATCCACTGGGATGGGTCCCCTCTGTTTGTTCTGGGTGTGAGGCAAGGCCGGCACAGCTCTACAATTTGCTGCAGTATGTCCCTGTCCACCCTGTAGTGCTCTACTATCTGCAGGTCATGTAGCCTCTGGTCGGTTCCCCTGGTTCTGAACACTCTTCTGCTCTTCCCAAGTCTGGGGCGGTTGTCAACATTATCCTCCTCACCACCGACAGCCTCCAGTACATACTGATGTATCAAAGCAATGGCAGCCCCTAGCATTTTGTCAGTTAAAATTCCCAGGTTTACTCTAAAGGTGCAGTGTTTGTAGGAAAAAACAGACTGAGGGGTGTTTGTATACTTTATAGTGGTGTGCTGCAAGTGCTGCCTGTGTGATTGGCTGACTGTAATACATTCCAGCTGCCAGGTATATTACTCATGGTTTTTATCTGGCCACTGTGAGAGTTAGAGGCATTAGTGGTAATTTCTGCATGATTGCCTTCATTCTGCTGTTGCCCCTTTTTTATTTATTTTTTACTTACATCTCCCATTTTCATCTATGTAGCCACCTGCCAGCTGTATTATTGTGTGCTTTGGATGGACCATTGTGAGTTGCAAGAGTCCCATATTAGTGATTTCTACTTCATTTATCCTTTATTGTGCTGTTGCCCTTTATTTATTTTTTTTTACATATCCTCCCATTTTCAGCTATGCAGCCACCTGCCAGCTATATTATTGTGTGCTTTGCATGGCCCATTGTGAGTTGCAAGAGTCCCATATTAGTGATTTCTACTTCATTTCTCCTTTATTGTGATGTTGCCCTTTATTTCTTTTTTTTTTTTTGGTTACATCTCCTTCCATTTTCAGCTATGCAGCCACCTGCCAGCTGTATTACTGAGTGCTTTCAATGGCCCATTGTGAGTTGCAGAATCCCATATTACTGATTTGTACTGCATTTCCCTTGTTCTGCTATTTCCTTTTTTTTCCTATAGCCTTCCTGTTTAACCCTGGGGCACACAGCGCAAACCCGTTTAGCTAGTGTAAATAATGTTAAGAAGAAAAGGCCCTCCCCAGTATATGAACACACTTACTGTTTCTGTACTTAGCTAAGCATAGCTAAGCTATCTGAGACACACCCCCTCACTTAGTTGTACTTAGCTAAGTGCAAACCCAGGCAACGGAGTTCCAGTGTGCTTACAGCAAGCATGACACCCCCCTTTTCATGTTAATTGCTCCTCCTGCCTACACGATGGTGTTAGAGCACCTACACGGTTAGGTGCAGTATGACACTTAGAAGAATTTTGTGATTCAGTACAAGTCCCCTCATTAACATACCCCACTACCTCAATCCATAGTTACCGCACTACACAAGAGCCTTTCCCCTTAGTATCCACTGTTCCCTGCCATTGTTTTGATTCTGCTTGCCATAGATTATAATGGAAAAATGCAGGTTTCCATTAAAATTGGCTTTTGACATTTTTTCCCCACAATCCTGTTTGCGCAGCACTGCCTTATACTTAAACGGCCAAGATCGGCAAAAAAAAAAACTTTTATTTTTATAAAAATTAAACGGTTTTCCATACCAATGGCCATATATTTGGCCATTGGCATGCCTACAGATTAGGGTAGATGCTTTTATTGGAGATGTCATGGCTCTGATTTCATTTTTGCAGAAATGTATTAGGGTAGTAGCCGAATACATTTCTGCACCTTACACTGTTCCTGCACAGCTACCTGCCTGCTTCCTGGATCACTAATTCACCTTATTTGCATGATTTTCATCAGAAAATGAGGTAATTAGCATCCTGCATGGGTTTCAGTGCAGGAACAGTGTAGGCACGCTCATGTACTTCAAAACGGCACTTTCCTGGATGGCTTGGCGGCCATATTCCGTGCAGAAGCAGCTACACTGCTTCTGCATGGAAAAAAAAACCTTCATGAATGCAGCTGGAAAACTTTACTCTTCTACTCATCACTATAGGAGTCCCACAGGGCTCTATTCTTGGCCTCCTACTGTTCCCTATATTTACAAACAGCTTAGTGACACCTCTCCCCATGCCACAATTATACAGTATGCAGATGATTCCAATGTTATCTGCACAGCCTCCTCCCTACAGGATCTTCTATCCAAGACTCAATCTGCTTTCACAGACATAGAACGTTTCCTGAAAAAAGATAACTCATTTAAAACCCAAATAAGAGCAAGCTTACGATATTTTCAAATAACAAGCCCCCAAATTCCCCTTTATCAACACACATATTTTTTTCCATTGGAACTATAATCAAACCAGTAGATAGCACAAAATGACTTGGTATCGCAATAGATTGTGGCCTGAAATATAACAAACACATTGCCCTCACCATTAACAAAGTACATATTAAACTCGCATGTCTATATAGGTCTAGAACATTCTTCACCTCATCAACTAAACAAGCAATTGCCAGAACACATCTCCTCTCCATTCGCTTCCCTATTATTTAAGCAAACATTAAATGTTTCGAACATCGCTTCATCGACAATTAAATGTCAAATACTCCAAATCCTGAACAAATGGAACAAATCACTGGTCCACAAAAAAAAAGCCCATATACAAAATAAACTTGGGGGGGGGCTTTGCAGCCCACACTGCCCAATACACCCCCCCCTACTTAAATATACCAACTCCGAGATCACACCACAGTGGAAGAAATGGCAAAGTCCCGAAAATGGCCCTGTGATTCTTTTCCTAGAAAAAAATCGCTGTTCGTTTGTTCGGGATTTGGCCTTTTCGACATTTAGCTCTCGACAAAGCGATGTTCAAAACATTGAACGTTCACTTAAATAACAGGGGCCCTTTCTACTCTACTATATGCTTTACCCATTTTCTCAAATCTCAGAAAGACTGACCTGTCTAAACTTGAAACATGCTACCACAAAATCATTTATTTTGTGCTGGCCTACACAGTAGAATCCATCACTGTACTACCCTGAAACAAGTACTCTGGCTTGAACTCCCAAACTTATTAACACTTAACCAGCTAGTTATTGCGTACAGCATCCTATACCAACCTAGCGCATGTCCTGCTCTAACACACCTAGTAATCCTTATAACCTTACTCACTCCCTCCATTCATCTAATAAACTGCTATTCCAAGTTAGTAAAGCCAATAACTCTTTTGGTGAATCCTTATTTTCATGTAAAATAGCACAAATGTGGAACTGCACTCCCCAAGTCATTCTTAATACCCCTTCATCTCTAAAGTCAAACTCCTTCTTAAAGAACATCTAGCCAACAACTGGCTCTGTTCCTGTATCACCCCTCAGTTATATCTCCATATTGCTCTGTCCTGCTATACAACTTATCTTTACTCTGTCCAAGCAAGCTGTTCATATCAACCAATACTGATTTGTATTTATAACGTGGTTGATTTTATTCTTTTTACAAGGTCTTACTGCATACTGGCATACCTGCTGTTTTACTTTTTTACTACAATGTTTTACGTAATGGGCCGGATTCACGAAGGCATGCATGGAGTCTAAGAGTAGAGTAAGACTCCATGCAGCCAACATGTCTGCCGAGCGATCCAGGAACTTCCGGCAGGGGCGTGCAAATGAGATCCTAAAACGACTCTTACACGGACAGGGCTAGGTTATGCAAATTACCTCATTTGCTGCCAAAAGCTATGCAAATTAGGTAAATTTGCGATCCAGGAAACCATAACCTGTCCGAGTAAAAATAGTGTTATTTGCAAAAATGTACTCCGTTGACAACTGAGTACCGTTCTGCAAATAGCAAAACGGAGCCGTGACAGCTCCAAATAAAGGATGCATCCAGTTGAGGAAGCATGCCAATGGCCAAATATACTGCCACTGGCAATGTTTCCCATTGCAAAATAATAAAAAAAAAATTTTTTTTACCTCGAACTCTGAAGTTTAAGCGTAGCGCAGCGTGGCGCAAATGTGCTGTGCTCTAAAACCAAAAAACTAAAAAATAAAAGCCACAAATAGGGATTTTATTCAAAATATTAATTTGCCATGCAAGTGAATGGCAGGCTGAAGACAACATGGCTACTGAGTAGAGGTTGCTTAGGGGGGAAACTCAGTCTAAGAGATATAACCAAGCACTAGTAGGCAATCCTGTGCAAATGAGGGTAAGGATAGTGAATCCCAATTTCACATGGCAAATGAGCAAAGTCTGTGGAGTTTAAGAGTAGGATAAGGAGAGTATCAGAGTAGAAGATAGGTGACATCACGAGGGGGGTATGTATGAAAGAATGTAAGCTCATTGGAGCAGAGTGGCATGTGTTTGCTGTCAGTTACTCATCACTGGAAGAGGTATGTCAACAGGTATCCTAGCTAAAGCCAAGAAATTGAAGGTGTATGCCGTGGATAACACTAAAGTTTCTTGTTGAAGTGCCTGCAACATGTTTGCACATGGGTGCGCGCCTGTATATCCGAGTAAGACTGTGTGCACGCGTGTGCACCTGTGTGTGTGCATTGAAGCCGGAGTAAGTATGTGTAAGGTTGTTGAAATTTGTGTAAGTGCGTTTGCACCTGTGTGCACACGTACAAGCAGGAGTCAACAAGTGTTAGGCTGTGTAAGCATGTGTGCATACGTGTGAGCTAGTGTGCACGTGTTTGCACTTGTTTGCACGGCGCTTCCCCCTGTGGAAGCAGAAAGGGAAAAGGAAGCACAACAAATAGTAGGAAGTTAACCAAGGAGGACTAGCAGAGCTAGCAGGTGAAAACAATCAGAATCAGGCAATTACACAGGCAGTAAAGTAGCCCAGCTCAGCACTTAAAACTCTGCAAACAACTTTCCACCATGTTTTCCTCAGAGACAATGCAACACTGCAGTAAACTAAGAGAAGTGAAAACTGAAAAAGCTTTACTGAGACAAAGAAATGTTAGGGGCTGCCATTGCTGTTATAAGGTGACATATGCAACATGCTGAGGGTGGTGACAATGCGAATGCTGCTGAGCAACCCACAGTGAGGAGACGAAGAAGAGTGTACAGGCCCAGGGTAACCTACCAGGGGCTACATGAGCTGGAGATAGTGGAGCACTATAGAGTGGATGGAGACCTCATGCAGCAAATTGTTGAGCTGTGCAGGCCATGCCTCACACACAGAACCAACAAAGGGGAACCCATCCCAGTGGAAACCAATGTATGTGTTGGCCTAAGATTACTAGCAACAGGTACCTTCCAGAGACCAACTGGTGATATGATGGGGATTTCACAGGCATCAGCATCCAGGGTACTGCACCAGTTCCTGAATGCCATGTCAGCACATGTCGGTGATTATGTATATTTCCCCAATTCCCGTGAGGTATTGGCCAGCAATATGTGTCTTTTCCAGCAAATAACAGAATACCCTGAGGTAGTGGGTGCAATAGACTGCATGCACATATGCATCAAAGCACCAGCCATTGAGTGGAGTAGGGCCTACTTTAACCACAAGGGCTTCCCCTCCATCAACTGCTTGGTTGTGTGTGATGCCCAGGGCATAATACTGAATGTGTGTGCTGGCTGCCCAGGAAGCTACTATGATTCCCATATCTGGCATCTGACACAGCTGTACCAGACATTTGCCAATGGGGACATCCATCATGGTCACCTAGTGGGGGATGCTGGATATGCACTGGAGCCATGGCTGATGACACCCATCAGAAATGCACACACACCTGAACAGGAACACCATAATGAGGCACACGCACAAACATGAAATGTAATTGAGCGTGTGTTTGGGCTGCTCAAGTCATGGTTCCAGTGCCTGGACACATCTGGTGGAGCCTTGCAGTACTCACCAGCTACATGTATCCAAATTGTCATGGTATGTGCTATGCTACATAATATGATCCTGTGAAAACAGCTGCAGCAGGAGCAGCATAGGGCCAGGCCAAACAGCCCCCCACCATCGCCAAGGCCATCACAGGCAGAGCATGACTCGGAGGAGGAACAGCCTGAGCCTGCCCCCGTAGGCAGAAGGAGGCATGCCCAGTATGCTTTGGCTTTGGCAAAGAGGCAACACATAGCATATACACTGGCTCAGTAGGAACCCTGGAAATTATACCTCTCTCTGACTCACACATATAGTAAAAGGGATGCCTAACTTGACACTACCTGTTTTCAAACATGTATAGGGAGTGTATTATGTGCATCCGACATAGGCAGCCCTGCAGTACCACCTGAGGCATGATTGCCATGTTTTAAGCAATATAAAGCAGTGCTAAATAGCTTTTACCACTATTTAGTATATGTAAACAAAATTGCACACACTAACTAGCACAACTTTGGTCAATGTTGAGCAATATTGGGCAACGTTCAGCAATGTTGGTTAACGTTGAGCAATGTTGGGCAAGTCTGGTCAAAGTTGGGCAAAGTTGAGCAAAAGCAGGTAAACATGCTCATATTTGCTTTACTGTTCCTTAAGCTGTCTGGTCTGCCCAGTATGAAAATATAAAGCAGTGACAGTCCTCGAACCCAGGATGCTGTGCACTATAGTCACAGTACTGAGCCACTAAACCATAACAGTATTTCACTGGTCAGCCTGTATGAAGAAATGTTGATAAGTCTATGCAAAGTGTCTCATGGAAACCCTGCAGGCACAGCATAATCCCTGTCGAGTTATGACACAAAGGTGAGCCCTGCAGTAAAAATACAACTTGATTTTCAACACACATATAGTATAAATGTTAATATTGGGCGTGTTCACACACGTCAACAAATGTAGTGGACTTCAGACAGCAACATACTGAAAGATTACACTGAGCATGCTCACACACGAATAAATGAGGCAAATGCCAGGCAACAAAATACTGAAAGGCCAAACTGGGCATGCTCACACACTTAGGCCATGTCTGAGTACAGCAGTGGGCCACACATATCTGGCAGTTGCATGTGTTAACCCAGGAACCTCTCACTATTCACCAATCCTGCCTTGTGCACACAGTTATATGACAACAGACACATATATAATATATTGGAACCCAGTCATAATCAAATATGTACTACAGATACTTAGGTTGTTCGTAGAAAGTGGGAAAGCAAAGAAGATAAAAAACCTGCAATCAGTATCATTAATAAACAATGTGCACTCCAAACATTATCATAGGTTCATAGGTTGATACTAGGCTATCTGCCCTAGGGCATTTATAAGCCTAGCCAGAGTGTGTTTGGCTTTCACCACCCTTTTAGATTAGTAGACTGTGCCTTTGAATAGTAGGTCACAGAAGATAGCCCTTTTATGGTTAGTTTATTGTGCCTCTGTCTAGCAGGGACCCAGAAGAGATCCCAGGGGTAAACTTATGATCTCCCATCCACTCGTCAAGATTTCTCTTGAAGAAGGTCAGTGAGGGGCTCTGCCTAACTTGGACTGGGATTTTGTTCCAGAGTGAGGGGAGCTTCTGGGATATGAATCTGTCCCTCCAGCATGTCCTATTTATTTCTGTGCTGAAGTTTAAGTCCCTGGAGTGTGTAGCTCTAAGGGATTTTAATTCCCTGAGGTGGATCATGTCCATTAATTCTGGGTTGGACATGGCTTTATACGTCAGGCATAAATCGCCTCTGAGTAGGCAGTAAGCAACTGAGTAGAGCTGGAGTTTCTTTAGCTGAACTGCATAGGGCATCTGCTTGAGTCCCTTGATCCTGTTGGTGAGGTACTTTTGGGGTCTTTCCAGTTGCTGCAGGTGTCGGGTAAGGTACATCCCAAATGGGGCATTGTATTAAATTATGGGCCTGATGAGTGATGAGTAGAGGGGCACAATGACCTCTCTTGATCTAGATGTGAAACCTTTTGTGATAAGGTGGGCTATATAGAAGGTCTTTCTAACCACTTTGGCAACGTGATTGTCAAAGGAGAGATTACTATCTACTTGGGTCCCCAAATCCCTAATTACTTCTTCTGTACTTAATGGATTACCACCTATGTGGTAATTTGTGGGCACTTTGCTTTTCCCAAAGGGGATGACTATGCATTTTTTGGCATTTAGCTTTAGGCCATGGTTCTGGCACCAGTTATTCGTCTCTGTGAGACCCTTTTGGAGGATGCTTGTGTCAGCCGGAGAGTCGATTATGGCACCCAGTTTGCAGTCATCTGCGAACTTGGTCAGCCATAGTCCTCCCATGTTAGCCTGTACCTCAGAGAAATATATACCGAACAAGAGAGGTCCCAGGACTGAGCCTTGTGGGATGCCACTTGTAACTGGTTTAGAGTCTGACATGGCACCTGCAATTCTGACCATGTGGGTGCAATCCCTGAACTAGTTTGCAACCCATCTTGTGACAGATGGGTTGATATTTAAGCTGGTGTGCTTATTTAAGATGCCCGAGTGGGGTATTGTGTTGAAGGCTTTTGCGAGGTCCAGGTAGGCTGTGTGGACTACCTTCCCTTCGTCTATAGCCCTGGTAACTGTTTCAAAGAAGTTGACCAGGTTCAAGAGGCAAGATCTGCCCTTAACAAAGCCGAATTGGGTAGGATCCAGTGTCTGGAGGTTCCTGATGTCTTTGTTTATGAGTTCCATGATGATACTCTCCATAGCTTTGCAGATCAGGCTAGTCAGGCTTATAGGGCGATAGTTTCCGGGGTCCGTTGTGGCACCACCTTTGTGGAGCGGGACCACTGTTGCTGCATGCCATTCCTTGGGTACATATCCTGTAGTAAGGCTGAGATTGAACAGTGACTTTGTGAGGGTTAAGTTCTTCATGAAGCTCGTGTAAGACGCAGCCCAGGACACCGTCCATTCCCATTGATGCTGTGTTTTTTGCTTTGGAGAGGGAAGCTCTCACCTGTTCATCTGTGATGTCAGGGAGGCTACACTCTGTTGGGATGGACATTTGCTCTTTTGGGGGGATGGGGGGAGAAATTTGCACTGAACCTGTCTGCCAGGATGTTGGCTATGTCTGTGGGTTCAGTGTATTTTTTGTCATTTTGCACTAACTCAGAGCTTATCTGGGAGTTGCCACCCAGGTTCCTGACATAACTAAAGGAGGCCTTGTGATTGTCTTTAGTGTCTTGTGCAATTTTTCTTTCAAAGCTGGCCTTAGATGATTTTATGAGGGATCGTAGCTTCTTGCAAGTACTGATCAGAGATGCCTTCCCTTTTTAGGATTTTGCTCTATCATGTAGTAGCTTCCTCCTTTTGTTGTATAGCTTATTTATGGTCGGGGTCCACCAGACAGGTCTCCTGCCTTTGGAGGAGTGAGTCTTGGTTTTATTTGGGATAGCACGATCCATACATTCCTGTAGGTGTCCATAGAATGCATTTGTAAAGGATTCTGCAGTTTGAGCCGTATTTTCCACTGGCCCAGGGGCTTTGAAGGATACCACCTCAGTTTTGAGAAGTGTGAAGTTTGCTTTTGAGAAGTTCTTCACCAAGGTTACCTTGGCTGGGGGTGGAGATGGGATATGGATGTCCAGTGAGATTAATTTATGGTCTGACCTTATCAATGAGGGGTATACCTCTGGTGTGGAACATAGAGTCACAATAAAACAAAAGCACTAAAACAAGAATTCGTAGAAATCCAAAGCGACAATAGTTGAGTTAAAAGACCTTTATAGAAATAACAAAGCTTTCAGGTTAAGAAACCCTTTCTCAATGCATTACAACAGGTACATTAAAAACGCCCACATATATACACACTGAAAAACAATCATGTGACCTGCAGCCATCATCACATGATCTTTAAAATCATTCAACATTTTACTAATATTCATAAAACGATATTTATCTATAAACTATACATACAATAGTTAAAGAATTCTAATATATTAATACATGAGTAATTAACATTAAAATTATTTTAATCTAGTTTGCTGTATTTTGTTTAGAATGGGTTTCAAAGATACTGAAGCATTTAAACCAGGGGGTGTGTCTGCTGAAAGCCTAACTATCCATTCATACTCCCTTAGATCCAATGAATTAGATAAGTTGCCTCCCCTGGATGATGTTATGACATGATCTATAACTTGAAACTTAAAACAATGTCTACTATCCCTAGATGCAATATGTTTAAATAATGCATTGTTCTCATTAGAATGTCTAATATTGGACTTATGTTCAGTTATGCGTTCTTTGAGTTTTCTCGTGGTTTTTCCCACATAGAAACATGGGCAAGCTTGACATGTTGCTATATATACCACATTATTAGTTGTACAAGTAGCATAACCATGATATTTATATTCTCTGCCAGAGATAGGATGCTTAAATATATTCGAGTAAAAAGAAGAATCACTACCTTTTAATATGTCATTACAACTGCTGCAATTATAGCAGGCAGTTTGCTTTTGAGAAGTTCTTCACCGAGGTTACCTTGGCTGGGGGTGGAGATGGGATATGGATGTCCAGTGAGATTAATTTATGGTCTGACCTTATCAATGAGGGGTATACCTCTGGTGTGGAACATAGAGTCCCCATGTTGGTGATGACCAGGTCCAATATGTTTTTCCCTCTTGTGGGGGTGGTAACCAGTTGTTCCATAGCATTTGAGTTTATACATTCTAGGAACCGTTGGGTGAGGGTGTTGGGGCTTCAGTAGTTTTCCCAGTCAATGTTTGGGTAGTTGAAGTCAACCAATATAATGGTGTTTGGAGAGACCTTCATATTCTCCAATGTTCTCAGGAAAGCCAAGTGGGGTTCCTGTGTTTGGGAGGGTGGTCTGTAGCAGGCTACAAACTGAAAGTCAGTTTTGCCCACTGTTAGTTGCACATGGATGGTCTCCAATGCTTCGTGCAGTGCTACTAACTTGGAGGTGTGGGTATCTTTGATGTATATGGATACTCCCCCTCCTTTTGTGGTTCGGTCCATGTTTTGTGGCCGAAAAGCATGGTATGAAGTATAACCTGGTAGTGCTGGGGTGCTTATGAGAGCCTTGAACCAGGTTTCTGTTACTGCACAGATATTGATATTCTCCATACTGAGGAGAGCCTCGAGTGCATGCATTTTGAGGTTTAGACTTCTGGCATTGAGCAGCATTACCTTTAATTTCTTTTTCCTTGTATTGTCTATGGAGGTGGGTTTGTCTTTTGAGCCTTGCCTAAAAAAGGCACTATGGGGGGGGGGGGGGGGCAAGAGCCTTAGCCAGTATTCGAAAGCCCAGGGGTGACAGGTGCAAGCAGTCCCTAGCAAAGCAACGTGGCTTGTCGAGCATGTCATCCCAGGCTGACAGACACTGGATCCCCTTTGAATGACATCAATACTTTAGCCAATTGTTAAAATTTATCATTTTGTCTTTATACCATGGCATCATTCTTGGTGAGGGTAAGATGCTACTCAAGGTCAGGGTCATACCGGCCTGGGCTTCATGATCAGAGAGCTCCTCTATGTCTCTTTTCATGTAGTCCAGGGAGGTACGTCTCAGGTCATTCACACCAGCATGGACAATGACGGAGTCATATTTGTACTTGCTTTGGAGTGACCTGAGTGCATGTGTTATGTGGTGGATCCTGGCACCTGACAGACAGCTTACAGTGACCTTCTCCTTGTTCAGCCTGGTGAGTGGGACATCAGTGTGTCTGACAATAGAGTCACCTATTACAAGTGTATTAGGTGTGTTGTTTAGCCTTAAGGGCAGTGACTGTGTGGCACACTGACTTTGTGAATTATGTGATACGTGGGTATTGTTGTGGGGTAGCAGTTGTTTGGGTGTCTGCTTTGGAGGTCTCTGCTGCTTAGGCAGATTTTTATTTAGAGCCTCCGAGTATGTTTTTGTGTGTTTATGTGTTTGGTTTGCTGTTGCTATAGGTCTATGTGAGACTGGATTTGTGGTGTGTGTGGTTACCTTCTCCTCCTGATTGACTGTGCCAGTCATGGGTTGAGAGAGCTCAGCCTCCAGTTTGGCTATATAGTTGCATCTCTCACATATATTTGAGTTTGTTGGGAGGAGGAGAGGGTTGTTTGTGTACATAAGGCAGTTGTAACATTGCCTCAAAATTCCCATATTCACCAGCTGGACTGGAGAGTACTCACAAAACTGACCTTTGGTCATGTCAGGATATTATGATGAAATACTTTTTGACTGATCAAAAAGGATCAGTAGGGTGTTAAGTGTTTTAAAGAGTATAAGAGGGGTTTAGTGCTTAAGTTTGTTGGTGTTTTGGAAAGATTATCTGTGAAGGAGTCCAGACAGAACCATGACACTTCCTTCAGCTATGTCATAAATAGCAATGTACACTCATATATGTCCTGAGTCAGAGCCAACTGTAAATGACTGACAATGCTAACATCCTGTCAGACAGGACCATACATACATACCCACCTCTCACTGACAAAAGGCCCTATCATCATACCAAGAGATATCACATGTAGAATGGGTAAACAGCTCCTTCCAAAGCCGAAAACATGGCATCAGTTGGATTACATTGTTTCCCTATATGTGTCATAAGTGAACGGCAGAACAAACAGACCCTACACCTGAACAGTCTGTTGAGCCTCACCCTCTCTACAGGATATGAAACTGTTGAATGGGTTACAACAACATATGGCACACTCCACAAGTGGTGGTGCACAACAGACCATGGGAACTTCAGTCTTAAAAGCCTATGAAGTCTGATCTGCAAGGCCATGGAGTCCTTCATGATTGAAGTCATAAACAGAGCTATTGGAAGCCTACAAACACACAACCCTACAAACTTTGGTTTGGTCATGGGAAGATCATGGTTCCCAAACCTGCTAGACTGTTTGCAAGGCAGCCACCCAGGACATACATCACTGAAATGAGCTACACATGTCCGACATAGACTTTGAATAGCCCTTTTCCAACATCCCAGACACATGTCGTATCCACAAAATCAACAACCTGTGCATAAATATGTATTGTCATATGATGGATTGGCAATTGGTCCACAGATAGATCACACAAGCTAAGAATTGTGGAGTACTGTTCAAGCTGGTAACACCTGCTGTCCCCCATGGCTCAGTCCTGGGATTGCATAAAACAAAGTGCACACACATTGCCATGTCTATTCTGATGATGTCAGCATCCTACAAATATAGCAGGAGAAATGAAAACACCCAATAAAGCATATAGTGCATCATGTTAATACGTATCTATCTAGTATCATAACATAGTTAGATAGGGGTTTGAATTCTGCAATTGCTGAGTGTGTGTGTGTGGGGGGGGTGTATGTTTGTGCGTGATTTCCTTTGAGAGGAATGCCCTTTTTGGAGACTAGGAAAACACCTTAAAAGAGGTATATACCTCTTTGGCTAGTCTGATGATGTCAGCATCCCACAAATATAGCAGTGGAAATAAAAACTCCCAGTAAAGCATGTCGCTTGTCGTGTTAATGTGTATCTCTCTAGTATCATAACATAATTAGGTAGGGGTTTGAATCCTGCAAATGCTGAGTGTGTGTGTATGTGTGGGGGGCATTTGTGTATGATATCCTTTGAGAGAAGTGCCCTTTTTGGAGACTAGGAAAACACCTTAAAAGTGGTATATTCCTCTTTGGCAAGTCTGATGATGTCAGCATCCCACAAATACAGCAGTGGAAATTAAAACTCCCAGTAAAGCATAAAGCATGTCGTGTTAATGCGTATCTCTCTAGTATCATAACATAGTTTGATAGGGGTTTGAATCCTGCAATTGCTAAGTGTGTGTGTGTGAGACACTGTTGGTCAATGTGTTGTGGATTTTGCTTTTACTACTGTATGACATATCAGTAAAACAACAGTATGTGCATTGCACACTTCAGGTATCTATGTGGCAAATACATATATGTACATGTGACCTCAATTAGTTCATAGGTGTGAAGCATGCTTTCTACATGAATACATCTGTTACCTTTGACAGATTATGCTGCTGCTGATCAGACCTTAGTTCACATATGTATGTTTGTGACAAGGCCAGCCACTGTAGCCTAGGTCATCTGTGTCACACACACCCATGACAGTTTCGATAGAATAGTTTGAGTGAGGGTTCATGCCTGGGGTATATTTCAGACATGTTCAAACACAACAAAGTCTGTCAATAATGGACATTTATTATAGGTGTACAACAACTTTGTGGATATGCATACAGACCCCTTATTGCTTATGTGATACACCGAGGGACTTCAGAATACCTTTGGAAATGTGAATACCAAAGGACAGATCACATAACACATGGGTGTATGTACACATCGGTACCCGTTCTACATGTTGTGGGCTACTACCTATGTGGTACTCTCGGGATACTATGTTTAGTAAATGTAGATGACTATGCTATAGTTGGCTTATAGCTTTACAGCATGGGTTGGACAACAGGATCTGTCTGTATGATACCCTTGTGGAGGATAAGTGTCTCATCCGGAGAATGCATTGTAGGCCACTGTATGCATTACCAGATGTGGACGGACATATCCCTACTGTGTTTGCTTGTACCTAAGAGGGCTACATGCCAAACAGGAGTGGTCCCAGGAATGGGTGGTGGTCAATACCACTGGTTACTGGTATAGTATAGTACCAGAAGGATCCAAATGCTACTGAGTTTCCTACATCTGTGTGTCAGTTGTCAAAACATCATCTAACGATTGGTTATAGTCAAGCTGTTGAGGTTGTGTATACTACCAGAATGCAAACCAATGACAGATAGTAACAGTATCACCCACAGCATAGTGTCAAACCATGTCATATACACATGTGTACCCAAGTTAAAACATATGTGTAGTAAAATGCATACTGGCAACCAATAGAAACTATGAAGTGTTAACACTGTGTAATACAGGGCATGTCACCCTTCCCATGTGTCCACTATGCACGTACATGCAGGCAGTGCACCTCCACCATGTTCACAAATGTACACATGCAAATCTGTACTGCACACATCACACACGTACTGTCCACTCACCAACACATGCTGCCAGAACTATACACATCATCCAAGTGGCACATGGGCAGACAATACATTTTTGGAATTAACACTGGTGTAAACAATACTACATTGATAATCATAGCTTTAATGCATCATGCCTGCTCAGATATACCTACAAGGATATCATTACACTTTATTGTTGACAACATGATAACATTGCTACACTGCTATTAAGTCACCCAGATATTACAAGACTGCACAACCGTGACTTGAGTATCCCAAACACATGCACTATAATGATCCTGGTTTGTGCGTGTGGCTCATTATGGCATTCTTGTGTGGGTGTGTGTGCATTTCTGATGGGTGTCATCATCCATGGGTCCAGAGCATAGCCAGAATCCCCCACCAGATGGCCATATGGGATGCCCCCACTGGCAAATGCCTGGTACAGCTGTGAAGAATGTCAGATGTGGGAGATGTGATAGCTTCCAGGGTTGCCAGCACACACATTCATGATAATGCCCTGGGCATTGCACACAATCTGGCAGTTGATGGAGGGGAATCCCTTGCTGTTTATGTAGACCTTACCCTGCTCACCGGGTGGTGCTTTGACGTGGATGTGCGTGCAGTCTATTGCACCCTACATGGTGGAAGAGATGCATATTGCTGGTCATTTCTTCATGCGTGTGGGGGGAGTATATGTGGTCATCAGCATTTGGTAGCATGGCATTCAGGAAATGGTAGACTACTCTGCATGCAGATGCCTGTGACACCCCCATGATGTCCCCAGTATGTCTTTAGAAAGTACCTGTAGCTAGAATTCTTAAGGCTACACCTACCTTCCTATCCAATGGGATGGGTTCCCCTCTGTTTGTTCTGGGTGTGAGGCGACACAATTTGCTACAGTATGCCCCTGTCCACCCTGTAGTGCTCTACTATCTGCAGATCATGTAGCCCCTGGTCGGTTACCCTGGTTCTGAACACTCTTCTCCTCCTCCCGAGTCTGGGGCGGTTGTAAACATTATCCTCCTCACCACTGTCAGCCTCACATACTGATGTATCAAAGCAATGGCAGCCCCTAGCATTTTGTAAGTTAAAATTCCCAGGTTTACTCCAAAGGTGCAGAGTCTGTGGGAAAAAAACATACTGAGGGATGTTTGTATACTTTATAGTGATGTGCTGCAACTGCTCCATGTGTGATTGGCTGACTGTGATACATTCCAGCTGCCAGGTATATTACTCATGGTTTTGATTTGGCCACTGTGAGTGTTAGAGGCATTAGAGGTAATTTCTGCATGATTGACTTCATTCTGCTGTTGCCCCTTTTTTAATTATTTTTTACTTACATCTCCCATTTTCAGCTATGCAGCCACCTGCCAGATGTATTATTGTGTGCTTTGCATGGCCCATTGTGAGTTGCAAGAGTCCCATATTAGTGATTTCTACTTCATTTCTCCTTTATTGTGCTGTTACCCTTTATTTCTTTTTTTTTTACATCTCCTCCCATTTTCAGCTATGCTGCCACCTGCCATCTATATTATTGAGTGCTTTGAATGGCCCATTGTGAGTTGCAAGAGTCCCATATTAGTGATTTCTAATTAATTTCTCCTTTATTGTGCTGTTGCCCTTTATTTCTTTTTTTTTGTTTTGGTTACATCTCCTCCCATTTTCAGCTATGCAGCCACCTGGCCGCTGTATTATTGAGTGATTTCAATAGCCTATTGTGAGTTGCAGAATCGTATATTACTGATTTGTACTGTATTTTCCTTGTTCTGCTATTTCCTTTTTTTTCCCTATAGCCTTCCTGTTTAAGCCCTGGGGCACACAGCACAAACCTGTTTAGCTAGTGTAAACAATGCTAGAAGAAAAGGCCCTCCCCAGGATGTGAACACGCTTACTATTTCTGTACTTAGCTAAGCACAGCTAAGCTATCTGGGATACACAGTCTCACTTAGCTGTGCTTAGCTAAGTGCAAACCCAGGCAACGGAGCTCCAGTGTGCTTACTGCAAGCATGACACACCCCCTTTTCATGTTAGCTGCTCCTCCTGCCTACACGATGGGTTAGAGCACCTACACGGTTAGGTGCAGTGTGACACTTAGAAGAATTTTGTGATTCAGTACAAGTCCCCTCATTAACATACCGCACTGCCTCAATCCATAGTTACCGCACTACACAAGAGCCATTCCCCTTAGTATCCACTGTTCCCTGCCATTGTTTTGATTCTGCTTGCCATAGATTATAATGGAAAAATGCAGGTTTCCATTAAAATTGACTTTTCACATTTTTTCCCCAACAATCCTGTTTGCGCTGCACTGCCCTATGCTTAAACAGCCAAGATCGGCCAAAAAAAAAAACTTTTATTTTTATAAAAATTAAACAGTTTTCCATACCAATGGCCATGTATTTGGCTATTGGCATGCCTACAGATTAGGGTATATGCTTTTATTGGAGATGTCATGGCTCCATTTTCATTTTTGCAGAAATGTATTCGGGTAGTAGCCGAATACATTTCTGCACCTTACACTGTTCCTGCACAGTTACCTGCCTGCATCCTGGATCACTAAATCACCTCATTTGCATGGTTTTCATCAGCAAATGAGGTAATTATCACCCTGTATGGGTTTCAATGCAGGAACAGTGTAGGCACGCTCATGCACGTCAAAACTGCACGTTCCTGGATGGCTCGGCGGCCATATTCCGTGCAGAAGCAGCTACACTGCTCCTGTATGAAAAAAAAAACCTTCATGAATGCAGCTGGAATTCTTTATTCTTCTACTCATCACTATAGGAGTCCCACAGGGCTCTATTCTTGGCCTCCTACTGTTCTCCATCTTTACAAACAGCCTTAGTGCCACCTCTCCCCATGCCACAATTATACAGTATGCAGATGATTCCAATGTTATCTGCACAGCCTCCTCCCTACAGGATCTTCTATCCAAGACTCAATCTGATTTCACAGACATAGAACTTTTCCTGAAAAAAGACAACTCATTTTAAACCCAAATAAGAGCAAGCTTACGATATTTTCAAATAACAAGCCCCCAAATTCCCCTGTATCACACACATATTTTCTTCCAATGGAACTATAATCAAACCAGTAGATAGCACAAAATGACTTCGTATCACAATAGATCATGGCCTGAAATATAACAAACACATTGCCCTCACCATTAAAAAAGTACATATTAAACTTCATGTCTATATAGGTCTAGAACATTCTTCACCTCATCAACTAAACAAGCAATTGCCAGAACACACCTCCTCTCCATCCGCTTCCCTATTATTTAAGCAAACATTCAATGTTTCAAACATCGCTTCATCGACAATTAAATGCCAAATACTCCAAATCCTGAACAAATGGAACAAATCACTGGTCCACAAAAAAAAAAAAAAGCCCAAATACAAAATAAACTGGGGGGCTTCACAACCCACACTGCCCAATTCACCCCCTACTTAAGTATACCAACTCCGAAATCACACCACAGTGGAAGAAATGACAAAGTCCCAAAAATGGCCCTGTGATTTTTTTTCTAGGAAAAAAATCGCTGTTCCGTTTCTTCAGGATTTGGCCTTTTCAACATTTAGCTGTCTACAAAGCGACGTTCAAAACATTGAACATTCGCTTAAATAATAGGGACCCTCTCCACTCTACTATATGCTTCACCCATTTCCTCAAATCTCAGAAAGACTGACCTATCTAAACTTGAAACATGCTCCCACAAAATTGCTTGTTTTGCTGCTGGCCTACACAGTAGACTCCACCACTGTACTGCCCTGAAACAAATACGCTGGCTTGAACTCCCAAACTTATTAACACTTAACCAGCTAGTTATTGCGTACAGCATCCTATACCAACCTAGCGCATGTCCTGCTCTAACACACCTAGTAATCCTTACAACCTTACTCACTCCCTCCACTCATCTAATAAACTATTACAAGTTAGTAAAGCCAATATCTCTTTTGGTGAATCCTTATTTTCATGTAAAACAGCAAAAATGTGAAACTTCACTCCTCAATTCATTCTTAATACCCCCTTCATCTCTAAATTCAAACTCCTTCTTAAAGAACATCTAGCCAACAACTGTCTCTGTTCCCTGTATCACCCCTCAATAATTTTAACTCCATATTGCTCTGTCCTGTTATACAACTTATCTTTACTCTGTCCAAGCAAGCTGTTCATATCAACCAGTACTGATTTGTATTTATAACGTGATTGATTTTATTCTTTGTACAAGGTCTTACTGCCTACCGGCATACCTGCTGTTTTACTTTTTTTACTACCATTTTTTTACATACTGTATTTTCACTAATGTGTATTTCATTTTATTTCTATGCTGTTTATGCATTTATCTATTTTATTTGTTCATTCTGATAGCTTCTTCTCTTCCTTTTTTGGGGTTTTTCCCCATGGGTTTTTGCTGAAAAGGGGGCACTGGCCCAGTCAGACTAACCCGGCAAACAAATGTAAAAAAAAAAAAAAAAAAATATATATATATATATATATATATATATATATATATATATATACATAGATATGACTAAATACAGATATAGATATTTAGTGAGTGTGTATATATGTGTATGTATATATCTATATCTATACACACACACACACACACACACACAAACACACACACACACACACACACAAATATATATATATATATATATGTATATATATATATATATATATATATATATATATATATATATATATACACACACACACACACACACACACACACACACACACACACACACACACACACATACATATACATACACGCACATATGCATAACTGCATTTCTGCAAAGTAATTGAAAGATGTAGTAATGAGATTAAACTATTGCTTAGACATCTTGAATGAATTTACAGTTATATTAATACTATATATGTATATATGCTATAAATGATAATGCATAAAGAATACAATATTTATATCATTTTCAAATTATGTACATTGTGCAAATGTGATGTCCAAGAATAAATATGCCTCTTTTTTCTGAATCAAAATGTAGCAGACGTGGGTTTTTATTTCACTTAATGCAGATTTTGAAAGGCATATGTGGTTTAATCTGCAAAATTTGTGTCTCAGTGGCATGGAAAGATGTGTGAACTTTTGGCATTTTGCTATGAAGTGAAAAAATATAAAATGTGTAACTGAAATAACTTTATTCTAAGGGTTAACTATGCAATTATACATAGCATGCGGAAATGTATTTATCTTATGTTTACAAGATTTATAACTTCCCAGACCAGAAAGCTGCTGCATCATAAAGCACAATTAGATAATTCTGTTACATATAGCAAACCTCGAACAAATAAACAGTGTCTTTAGTATGCAAATGTGACAATTTACTCAGTTGACTTTGTTGACGGGATTAGTCCCACTAGCCTAGCAGCATCTTTTCAATGGAGACCCAAATTTGTGTTCATATTCACTATTAGAAATTTGGCCAGGGCACCAGAGAAAATTCCCCTAATCACCTTGAGAGAGCTCTTTTCTAAGAAGAGACGGTAGGGGAAGGAGCGGCTATGTCAGAGGACATTAATGTAGCAAGTGTCATTTGCAGAATCAGAGATGTTGTTTTTCTGATGTCTTTAAAGTAAGGATAAATCAGTTTGTGATTATATAAATATCCGAAAGGTGACCTTATTGATCATACTTTGAAGTTGATGATAGATACAAAACTAAGCAATGAGGCATCATTATCATATTTGTGGCAATGGAATAATGTTTTCCATGGAATAATATTGCAGGCACAAGGAACATAACCAGGATTAGACAGTGGATGCAAGTGGTGCAATTACAGCTTCAGTAGAAACGCAGAAAAAAGTGAAATTTGTATGTGTTTTCTGAGAGTGAATACAGCCAAAAAGAGATTTTTGTTAGAATCACAAAGACTGGAACCAGGCTGTCCACAAAGGCAAAAACTCAACAACAATTTAGCATACTACAAACTTTAATTAACACTTTCATAAAACAACTTCTTCAGAATACAAAACAAGGTGGACAGCCTGGTTCCAGTCTTTGTAGTTTTGTGTTGTATTTTTACTAGAGATTTTCTTTTTAATTCACTTCTGATATTATTACTGAGGAGGATATTACAGTACACTTTTCAAATATGTGTAAAGAAGTAAATGCCATTAAAACATTGTATGATGATTGCAAACCATGAACTTGGGCATGGGAAATGTGGGCAATATTTAATGAACATAAAATAAAATGAAGTATATACCATATGTTAGTAATATTAATGGAGCTAGAGACATAGTTTGGTTTATGATATATGCAAAAATATGTTATTACTGTAGAGTTGAAACATTTTAAGGAAAACTCCTCTTCTTCTACAGTTTAACTCAACCTTTAGTTTGCTTTTCTCCCTGTAATATGGTTTCAGTATTTTTCAGGTAACAGAAACCTTCTTGTACTTTATAAAACTTTCACTTCCTTGCTTGGAATAAAAAGAAGGGAAAGAACACTCACTTGTTTTAATCTTAGCTTCTTACATAATTTGCAGAAGAACTTGTCTACACTGGCATGACATACCAAAGGCACAGACAAATCTGTAGTCAAGTATTGCTGACAATCTTATACAGGTAATCGGTGCTGCTGATGTCAGGAGCTTAGCAGCTGTTGTAAAAAAAGACAGAGGTGTGAAACTGCGTTCCACTGTCTTTAATGCAGAGAGGAAGAGAACTTGCAGTGATTCACAGCTGATTTCAATGTAGCAATGCCTTTATTAGCAAAACAGAGCAGTTGTATCAGTCAGTGGTGCAAAAGCAGTTGCCACCTCTTTTGACAAATTTATATAAGTAGTATCACAGTATTGAAATGTTAAAATGTAAACTAATATAAAGAACAAACATTTAAAGTTTAAAGCTTAAGACTACTTACATTTAGTATCAAAGATGTCTGTGAAATTTAGAGAAAATTCAGAAAATAGTTTCCTCTTAATTCTTGTAAAGTATCCACACATTTATAATTTTCATGCCCTACCACCACAATAAGACAAAACTGTCCACATCGGGGCTTCTCTGCAGGAAGTGAGACAGGTGACAATCATAGCAACTAGGTGCAGTGATACTGTTTATAAAAAGGTCTTTTATGTTTTCTTGTGACATCCTGGTGCACAGATACCTGGGAAGAGACTTCTTCCACTGAGTTTGAGTCAGTCCTTACACAAGTTGAGTGAATAAACATTTTCAATTCAGTAAAGGAAATGTAACAACTAATGGCAACTATGATACACAAATGAATTTACTTTAGCTTAAATGTGATGTGTACCCTTTCATTAAAACATTAGGAAAAGGAAATCTTAAACACTTTATCTATCTATCTAAGTAAAAGAATGAAAATAAAACTCTTTTCACTGTTGGCACTGGGGAATAGAATTACTTTCAAATGCTTTCCTTTCCTTTCCAGTAGTAGCTAGCATTTATACATGAAACTGCATGGATTCCTCAGAGCAATGATGGTTTTGACACCTGAGGGAAAAGTATGGGGTGGTGACGGATGGTCAATTCATCCTGGAATAAAAAAAAGATACTTTAAACAAAGGCCTACAATTTAGCTACCATTTTGGTTGCAGCTATATGACTCCTCAATATACTGTAAAACAAGCTCTGAGAGACATGCAGAAATAAGGGCCAGTGAAGAAATAAAAAAGCAGCCCTGTTACAAAAGATATACAAGGTGACAGTGAGTGACACTAACCCTTTTATATGTCAGTGGCATTCAAGTACACAACTGCTTCCTTATGTCTAGCATGACTCATGTAAATGAGACTTGAAATGGATTATAGGAAAGATAAAGGCTTGCATGCAATCAAGTTCATGTTGATATGTCAATCCCCATTGGCAGCTATTTTGCAGAAAACATTAAAATTCTATAAGAAGCAAAGTGATTTTGAGGTGTTAAAATAACTCAGAAAAATGATAGGGTGAAACAAATAAAAAAAAAAAACTGTCAAGATGCTGTTCATAGGTTCATGGGTAGGTACTAGGCTATTGGCCCTAGGGCCTATATAAGCCTAGCCAAAGGTACCCTGGCTTTCGCCACCCAAGAAAATTATTTTCCTGTGCCACTGTCGGGCAGAGCCACAGAAGTGATCCTCGGGGTGAATTTCCTATCTCCCATCCAATCATCAAGATTTTTCTTGAAGACCGCTAATGAGGAGCTCTGTTTGATATAGATAGGTAGTTTGTTCCAGAGTATGGGAAGTCTCTGGGACAGGAATCTATCCCTCCAGCATGTTCTGTTTATTGTGGTGACAAGGTTTAGGTCCCTAGACTGTGTAGCTCATAGGGATTGGGATTTCATTAAGTGGAGCATGTCTAAAAGCTCTGGGTTTGACATAGCTTTGTGTGTTAGGCAGAGATCGCCTCTGAGTAGGCGATATGCAATGGAGTAAAGCTGCAGTTTTTTTAGACGGTCTGCATAGGGCATCTGTTTGAGGCCAGTAATCCTCTTTGTGAGGTATTTCTGTGGCCTTTCCAGTTGTTGTAGATGTCTTGTGAGGTACATACCAAAAGGGGCATTGTACTCTATAATGGGTCTAATGAGTGATGAGTAGAGGGGAACAATGACCTCTTTTTTCCTGGATGAGAAACCTTTTGCGATGAGGTGTGCCAAGTAGAAGGATTTCCTAACTACTGTGGCAATGTGATTATCAAAAGAGAGACTACTGTCCACCTGTGTCCCAAGGTCTCTTATCACACTTTCAGTGTTAAGTAGACTACCGCCTATGTGGTAGTTCATGGGTACTGAGTTTTTACCAAAAGGGATGACAATGCACTTTTTGGCATTGAGCTTGAGGCCATGGCTTTGACACCAGGCATCTGTCTCAGCGAGGCTCTTTTGTAGGATGTCCACATCTTTTGGAGTTTTTATTATGGCTCCTAGTTTGCAGTCATCTGTGAACTTCGTTAGCCAAAGACCTTCTGTGTTGGCCTGCACTTCAGAGAAGTAGATACCAAACAGGAGAGGACCCAGGACTGAACCCTGTGGTACTCCACTTGTCACTGGTCTGAAGTTGGATTTGGAGTCTGCTACTTTCACAGTGTGGGTTCTGTCAGTGAGCCAGTTGGCAACCCATCTTGTGACATAGGGATTTATACCTAGTTTAGTGAGTTTATCTATAATTCCAGAGTGGGGGATAGTGTCAAAAGCCTTGGAGAGATCTAAATAGGCTGTGTAAACCACCTTACCCTCATCTACAGCTTTGGTGACTGCTTCAAAGAAGTCTATCAGGTTTAGGAGACATGATCTGCCTTTTACAAACCCAAACTGGGTGGGGTCCTGAGTTTGGAGATTACCAATGTCATTGTTTATAAGTTCCATGATGATACGTTCCATAGCCTTGCAGACCAGGATCATTAGGCTAATGGGGCGGTAGTTTCTGGGGTCTGTGGTGGCTCCCCCTTTGTGGAGTGGGATAACTGTCACTATGCACCATTTAGTGGGCACATAGCCTGAGGTGAGGCTATGATTGAACATAGTACTTAGTTAGGGTGCCAGTTCATTCTGTAGTTCATGTAGAACACAGCCTGGGATGCTGTCAGGTCCCATGGATGCTGTGCTCTTGGCTTTGGATAGTGTGTTTCTTACCTGTGCAGCCATGATTACAGGAACTTTGCATTCTTTTGGTATAGATATAGGCCTTTAGGGGAAGACAGGGGGGTAAAGTTAGCGCTGAACCTATCTACCAGGATGTTGGCAATATCAGTTGATTCTGTATATTTAGTGCCATTGTGCTGTAACTCAGAGCAGATCTGAGTGTTACCATTGAGATTCTTGACATAGCTGTAGAATGCTTTGTGGTTGTCTTAAGAGTCAGTGGCAATTTTGTTTTCATAACTAGCTTTGGAGGATTTTATGAAGGATCTCAGCTTCTTACTGAGGCTGACCAGGGAGTTTCTCCAATCATGGGATTTTACTCTTTTTTGCAACAGTTTCTTTCTTCTGTTGTAGAGTTTGTTTATGGCAGGGGACCACCAGATTGGCTTCATTTTTTTGGAGGATAGCATCTTGGTTCTGTTAGGGATTGCACGATCCATGCACTCATGTAAGTGCTTATAAAGTGCAATGTAACTGATATGGATGGGGGGTATATATATAAAAAAAACTTTATGTTCAAAATGTGGAAAGAATGGTCATTAGTGAAATGACTATAAAGGGGAGGATGTAATAAACAATATTAATGCTGCAGATATTGCTAAAGAAGAGACAACACAAACTAACTCGAAAGGAAGCATCTGGAAAAATATTGCCAACAGTTGAAAATGAATGAGAGAGGAAGGATATTTACTGAATTATTCAGAAGTGGAAATGTCTAAAAGTAAGTGGTTAGAACATCAGGACATTGTGGGAAGTGTAGAAGGGTGAATAGGTTTGCTTTATTGCAAAATAAGGAAAAATAAGGTAATGGCAGCAGTTTCTGAAGGTGGAAGTGTTGGGTATAGAAAGTGAAAAAAAACAGAAAGATATAAAAAAGTGAAGGAGTAATTTTAAATTTGCAATAGTGTAATGCCTTTTCTCTGGATTTCATTTGTTTATTAGTTGTGAGATTTTTAAGTGCAAATCAGTTTAAGAGAAGGTGGGGCAGAAAAGTGAAATGAAGTATGAATGATGATACTTGGCTGGGTGAAGCAGTGCTGACAACAGGTCAGAGATGTAAAAAAATTGATATAGCAGTGATCTAGGAAGAATGTTTGTAGACTGTGAAATTAAGGGTGGATGCTAAACATAATAGTTTAGTATGTATATTCTTCAGTTTGGGAGACAGGAAAGTTATTTGAGGAAATCAAGAACTTTGTTGTGATATGAATGTATGACTTTACTTAGGACAAGAAAGAAAAATACAGTGATATTAAGCTGTGCCGAAGAATAATAGGACATTTTCAGACAGCTATAGGAGAAAGGAGACAGGAGGGGTAATTTAAGTACTGAAACTGATTTCATTTTGTTTTCCAGTACTCTGACTGAAATGGAGAGGGAAAGCAAAAATAATAAGATTTTCAGATTATACTACCATTTGGTTTCTGTTTGAAGAAGAAACAACTATAATAGTGAAGGAAAGGGTATGAAGAGGTTGATTCGAGCATATGCAAACAATGAAAGGTTGAAGTTGTTTTGAGATATAAAATAAATGAGAGAGAATTATGAGAGTTGGAGAAAGCAGTAGATAACAGTGTATGTAGACATTAAGAAAGGCTGTCATCAGTCTAGAAAGAAAACATGTTTAGAAATATATGTGCAGAGCTAAAAATGAAAGAACTCCAGATTGATAGACATTATACTCTTATAATCGACATTACCTAAGGTAATTATCCAGGAGAGATTTTAGAAGGTTATAAAACAGAAGTAATACAGAGAGAAATGCATGGAATAAAGGGAAGAATTATAAAGGAAATGTTAATGCTTGAAAAGGAAATGATAGAAAAAATAAAGGATGGTACAAGGGGTGGGAAAGTGATAGCCTGCTTTACCTGGTAGGATAATGTGGTCTCTATCTACCTAGATAGCACACTGAGCAATGGGTAGTCTAATCAAATGGTCACAGATGCTGTAATTCTGATAGCTGCAGATAATCTAAATGACTAGTTTCAAGTACAATAACTATAAAGCAAATAGTTTCAGTGCAGTACCAGTATAGCAATCAGCCATGTAATAAAAGTATATTAAATAAGTAACCCATGTACTGTCTAGTGTAGCACTCCAGAGAAGTAGCTTTAATTGCCATAACACTGCAGTAATCAGTAACAAGCAGAAATACAAGACCAGTGATTAAAAAGTACAGATACTAACTGAGGTAATAAGCTATTGTTGTATGCCTAGTATCAGTAACAGGTAACATCATAAATATTGTCAGTAGTGAGCAATGGTACCAAATAAACAAGTTACAATGATATGCTGTTGTTTAACTTAATATCACCACAGTCAGTGAAGTAAAACTGAACAACAGTGCAATGCCAGTTAGGTACAATATTGCAGTGTTATTTAAACATAAAAGCGCAACAGTCAGTGGAACAAACATGCTAATTTCTACCATGTATCCAGTAAAAGAGCAGTCAGTAAGTTAAAAAGCTAGATAATGCAATGATTTCACTGCAAGAAATAAGGAAGTAGTAAAAATCAGTCACAGTAGTACAAGGAGGTTGTACAAAGGGGGTACTAGAATGTATTTTATATACAAAAAGGATAAAGGGGATGCCTTATCTCTTGTACACTATGCTCTTTTGTTAGGTAACTAATATGATAAAAACTTGTTTGAAATGCTGTGCTTGTGCAGCAGCTTGCCAAACTGAGCAAGCCTCCAGATAGCAAAAGTCTATAAGTCCCCCTTCCATACAGAAACTAGTTAATCAGTGTATAGTATGATTCATATAAACGGAAAATTGTAATGAATTCTAGGAAGGGAACAAGAAAGTATTAAAACAAGGTTGTCTTAATATGGCAGCCCCATGTCAGCCCTTTTGTAGAAAAACATAAACATTTTATTAGAAATCCCTATTGTAGTTTTGATGAAATAAAACACAACACAAGATAAAAAAGGACAAATGTTGAGTTCCAAGTTGTAGTTTTCCTTTAGGCAGGCTTGCCGAAGGAGTGCAATATCCTTTTACAAAATTATGCTTGCAGTTACAAGTAGTATGGATGAAGTTGTGAAAGATGTTTTTCAGGACAGAGGTCTATTATCAGCACATCTGGGTTATGCAGATGATTTAGAGACTATGGAAAAGAATAAGTGTGATAGGAAATGAAATGGGGAAATTGGTGAAGTTATAAATGGTTGAGTTATCCTTAATCAAGGAAATGAGTAAATGGTTTATGGATATAGTGAATAGAAGGTATTTTACTTTGAGAGAAGTGGAAATATTAGTTTTGACATTTGGGAGAATGAAGATTGTTGAAGAGCAATGGAGAGGCTTATTATAAGAAATAAAGGAAATTGTTTAGGGATTACACTTTACAGCTTAACATTTAAGAATAAAACTTGATTTTACTTATTCTTTAGTATTAAGGAAGTTAAGTTGCTGGGTGAATATTTTTGCTCCTATCTCATTTAGAGAAATAAGTGTTCAGTATACTTGATATTATATTATGGTCATACTTGAAAATGATAAAAGGAAATTTTATATAATAATTAAAAAGAGACAGGTTTGGTTTAAAAAAATTCCACAGTACTTTTGTCAATGTTGCATTTTTATTGGATAATAAAAGTTATGAGTTTTGAAAAGGAAAGTTTGGTGGCTAGAATGTTAGAACTGATTTACAAATATTTTTGAAGGAAATAGAAAGAAGAATAAAGTAGATGATGAGGACATGTGGGAGTATTACAAAACAATGAACGAATGTAAAATAAAATTTAAAGAATAAGTAGGAAAAAAGAAGGATGGTGCAATCATATAATGTCCAGTTATTATCAATTAGCTCCTATGGGTAGTTTAGAAGAAAGAATAAATAAAATAATTACAGTGGGGAGGAAGAGATTTAACAATATGGGAAATATACTTTTTTGGGGGAAGCTATAACTAAATAAACAAATAATAAAAGCATTGATGAATTACAATCAGTACAAGTGAAGGAATATAATGGGTGTGAAGTGAAGGAAACACCGACTCATTTCTTTCTTTCAGAATGTAAAAGAACAAAAGCTTTTTGGGAGTATAGCACAAGAATATAGGAATGTGAAGCCATGAAGAAGTAAATTATGAATATTACTTTTTATGGGGATTGTAGATTATTAGGTAAGGTACAAAAAGAGCAATTAGATAAAAACTTTTGAACATATTTGGTTTATTTTGAAAGCACAATGAAGTCAAATACTATACAATATGATATATGTTTATGCTGAAACAGAGGGATAGTAACTTGTAGTTGTAGATGAAATTATTGGAAGGCTGAAAGTTTAAAGAAATGGAAAAGGAATGGAAGAAATAATAAATATATATATGTATATATATATATATATATATAGAGAGAGAGAGAGAGAGAGAGAGGTGTAAATAGTGTAAACATAAATCTGTATTTTTGTAAAGGTATAACAATGTACAAATGTAAATAATAAAGAATCCTTACACATTTCACAGAATGCTGTAGAGTGCATCCATTCAGGAGATTCATGAGGAATCCAAGTTGGCAGAGGCTGAAGTGTTGGAGAGAGGCAGTGTATGTAAGATAAAGGCGGTGATAGTGATGCAATTGTAACAGAGCTGCAGCCCAGATGTTGAGAGGACCCAGGTATGGATAAAATGCTGCAACAAAAATATCTTAGTGATAAAATTACACTATCACTGGATGATGTTGGGAAACAAACATATATTTATATATATATATGAGGAGAGGCACTGTTCGGTGATTCAGATGAGACAGTTAGATAATAGATGAGGGCATGGGGTATAAACATCCTCGTATCCCCCCAGTGAGGACCATTAATGTCTATAATTCCCTGTTCATCATTCACATCACACAGCACATGCAGCAGCTGGGGACATCAGACAGGTACCCCTACAGGGAATACCAGGCCATCACACATATACCTCATAGCAATCTACCCATTGTCATACATAATCCTCATGGGTGACCTCAGTGTGGCATGCATGGTGCTCACAGACTCCATATTGCTGAGACTGCTGCACAAGTGCAAGTCAAGTTCCACTTTGTTAACACACACACACACACACACACACACACACACACACACACACACACACACACACACACACACACACACACACACACACACACCTACCCCCAACTTGGTGTGTGATATGAAGTGGCCTTTGTGGCAGTTCAGATGTGTGTCCCACCCAATCAGCCTGCAGTGGAATGGGCACCCTGTCCACATCAGGCAGTGTATCTATTTACACCATTGCAGGCATAGCCTGGATACCTGGATGGTTAATTGCACATAAACCCTTGGGACAGAGCATGTGTCCCTGTTGGACTGGGGCATCAGGTGCTGATTTGCATACACATGGGCTAACATCTGGCCTAGGCATATGGCTGCTCAGGCCCCATAGCCTAGCAGTGTGATATGGTACTAGGACTAGCAGATATGGCCTGAGTGGTATGACAGACTGTGTTGTTATGTGTCCACCCCCATCACTGTCAGTGACTGCTGAGTGTCCCCTATGGGCAGCATGTTGTACCATGTCATCCATCCTATATCTGAAAAATAGGTGAGTGGTACTACAAGTGCATGTGGACAGTCCAGCAACATCTGTGCTACATAATAACTGAGAGCAGTACATATGTGGTGTAGTGTATCCTCCTTTTAGCTGTATGACATCTGCAGTACCTAGATGTTTGCAGAATGCGTACATGTGCCCCATAGATGTAGACCCCCTGCCACACAAATGTGTATTTCCAGGCACCAGATGGATAATATAAGATAGTTGTCCTCAGAGCTTGGGGAATGTGTCTGTGACATGGTATACCCCTGGGAACACAGTAATGGTACAAGAATATTTGGTACTGTATGCATTCCCTTACATTGTATGCTCAATATGTACACACACTGCCTCTGTGCCGGAGCCAGTGTCCCCCCACTACTAGTAGCTATAACCTGCTGTCCTGCTGCAGGGGGTCACCAGGTATGCTAGCCATAGGTGTTAGGCAATGAGATTCAGGTGTGGAGTACACAGTGACCTAGCCAGAGTACCTCATTAATGGTGAGGGACACCTGTACAATCTTTGAACTAAGCCTGTATGACAGTCATAGACTGAGAGGGGCTCACTGACAGTATAGGATGTCATATGCTGCCTATATCCACCAGTTCATACTGTCAGTATTGTAGAACAGACAACAAACTTATCAGTCATATGTGAGCTGACCATTGCTGGGGTGAATCGGGGGGGCCAGAGCTGTGATCTATGTTACTGCTGACAGAGCCATAAGGGATGGCCATAGGTGCTGGACAGCAGACTAACAACAACATGTCAGTCCAGGCAATGTTTTTGAGACCTACAGTTTAAATTCTTATTTCCCATGACTGCATCCCCTTATCTGCATTCCATTACATGCTTCATTCATTGACATACCTGATATAGTGCTGTACTCCTTTGAGTGAAGAAATGGTGTTATAGTATCCTAGTGTTTTGCAGTCTATCTTCATGAATAAAGGTTCAGACCTGTTTACCATAGGCAGTAGCTTGCCTTTTGTAGGTAATGCCCATGAGCAGGTGATTGCCTGTGCACCAGTCTGTGACTCCCACTTGCTAACTGCATCCAGAATAGCTGAGTTGCCTTTCCATTAGTCAATGGCATGGCTACACAGTGCTATAATTAAGGCCTTCATGTAAGCCTTGCCCTTTTCCTGGCCTGTGAGGAGGACATTATCGAGGTGTTGGAGTTACAGCTTTACAGAGGATAGGTAAAAATACAGTCCACTGTTTGGATTGATATGTTATGTCAACAGTTTTGCATGCAGTGTCTGGCCATTGTTAACAGACTTTCAGATTCTGTAGCTGTGTACTGTTGAACAATGTGTGTTGGGGTCAGTAGGGAGACTGGCAGATGTGTTAGAGATCCTTTTTATCTGAATGTGCATGCTGCTACAGTTGATGCTGTTCTATCAGCTGTGTATATTTGTAGGGGGAGACTGTGACACATGCCCCTTTCACATGAGCACCCCCCCAACCCTTGATGTATGTGTGTCATGTGGATACTCTGTGCTAGGTGTTTGGGAGGTATGATAGGTCTGTAGCAGGTAGCTGGACATACTGCTGCATGTGTAGCAAGCCGCAACTGCTGCATTCTGGCCAGGAGTCAGACTAGGGAATGTGAAGACATAGGGGGACAGCAAGCTGGTACTGTCAGTAAGGGAGCAGTGTCAGGTGTTGTGTCACAGTATGGCCTGGCTGCGGGTACCCATAACAGTCCAGGTGATGCATGTGCCTCCGGTACATATGTTAAGTAATAATGCCATCCAGAGAGTGTTAGGCAACATTTAGAACACATATTCATAATTGTGAAATGCATCCCACCCTGCAGGCCTTTAACGTGCTACTGTAGGTGGCTGTGAATGGGGTGGAAGCAACCAGTTTTGCTGGACATTGCATGCCTCAGTTATTCCTATGCTGTATTGACATGCATGTAGTTGTTGTGCCACGGACTGGCTGTTGGCCAGGACTGGAGGTGTCTAGATGTGACACATGCTAGGAATGTAACAGATAGATAATATATAATACATTAATAATATATATTATATATTCATAATAATATATTATATATATATATATATATATATATATATATATATATATATATATATATAAAATGATAATATGTTATCATATATATTATATGCTACATTACTAAGGTAATATAGTATGTCAAGTGTATTTGCAATACATATGTTCATACATACAGTGTGTTACACATGATTGGCATGGACATGTGTGATCAGATGGGTATGATGTGTGACACTGAGCTATCTGTCATGGTGTGCAACCCTAATCTGCACTGCATTGCCAGTATGTCAGCACACAGAATAGGCTTTGTAGCAACCCTGCCATAAGTAGGGGGCACAGCTGTGTTCATTCAGCAACAGTCTGTGCATTTGTTTGCTCTACCTGATATTGTAGGCCTCCTGTACATCCAGCAGCATTTATTTGTCTGTGTACTGGTTTTTTGTCTGCGCCAGAGGCCCAAGTTAGGGTTTCCACCTTTTTAAATGGCCAAAGTGGGACACTTTTGGTAAAAATATCAGATTTTGAAGGCCCAAACATACCCACAGCCAGTACAAGGGACAGAACTTTCAGGTTTTTGCCTAAACTAAAACTTATTTTTGTAGCATTTTAGTTGCTTATTCTGTTTATTATAACATTTAGGTGTTTCATATACAGAATAACTGTTTTATTCAACTATTACATACAAGTTAGGAAATATGTTTGTCCTAACATCTCAGGACATTTGGCAGTGTTTCTATTTTTTTGCAGGGCACAACTGCCCAAAGAAGGTCTGTCCCTTGCTGCAAAGTGGGACAGGTGGTCACCCTAGCCAAGTACACTGTGATTTGTCCCAGTGTATATATATATATATATATATATATATATATATATATATATATATATATATATATATATATATATATATATATAAGAGTAGTGTGTCACTGGCGATCAGGATATGTTTGTAAAAGCACTACTTGATCTCAGAGCTCTGTTGGCCTACTGGTGTAATGCACTATGTTGTAGTTGACAAGGTCCTACGTGCAATACTTGGCAGCTGTGTCTTTTTTTCCTAATGTTACATCCACCGCATTATATATTTAGCCAAAATGCATTAATTCTCTATGGCTGAGTTACTGTAGTGGTGTGGTTCTCTGAAAATAGCTCAGAAGGCCCTGGGTTCAATACTTGGCAGGGGTGTCTTTTTCCCTGATGTTACATGATTGTACTGCATGATATATTTACAAAAGCATTATTAATTCCCCAGAGCTGACTTGGTCTAGTGGTACATTGCTCTGACTCTAATGCACAGGTTCCTGAGATTGATACTTGGCAGTGATGTCTTTTTTCCCCTAATGTTACATGACTGTACTGCATGATATATTTCCAAAAGCAGTACTAACTCCCCAGAGCTGATCTGGCCTAGTGGTGTGTTGCTCTTACTCTAGTGCACAGGGTCCTGAGTTCAAGATTTGACAGGGCTGGTTATTTAGTTGCTGGGCACAACAGTGCCTGAATGAGAGCAATTAATGAAATTTTAAGCAGGTTTGCATGGGTTTGAGTGATGCACCAGGATGCCAATTGGTGCTTAGGTCCACTTAGCTTCGCTGAGCATCACTTAACCTTGCTTAAACCTGTGCTATTTCCAAAAAAAGTAAAGAAAAATGGGGTGAAAGGAAAGTGGTGAAATAGGGGCAAGTAAGGGGAAAAACATTATGAAAGGCAGCTAGGGATGTGCAGAATGTGTGTAGGAAAGGATCATAGCTCTCTATTTCTTGTGCAGCAACAGATGTGCATGATGTGCACAATTTGGAATTTAGAGCCTCATACCCCACAGGGAGGGATGTGGGTGACATAAATTTGTTGAGTAATTCATGGGGACATTGATTAACATCAGTGTATGTGTGGGCAAAATGGAGAGCTATGTATGGACCGAATTTTTTGGGACAGATGCCCATTTTTCTTTTTTAAGGTGAGAGTGGGATGTTGGGAAAGGGTTGTTGGCATGTTTGGGGAGGTATGTTGGGTAGGAGAGGTTGTTTTTGCAGACAGACAAGATGGCAGAAGGGGTGGTGTATGACACATGAGGGGGTAAACACCTTGGATGGGGAGGGTGGTTGGGAATCAGAGGACCACATGTCCCTAGATGGAAACAGTGGGACTGAGGTCCCCAGCCTTGGGCAGTCACCACTGCCACTTCATTGCCACAAAGGTGACTGTGTTGGAGGCTGGGCACTGGGGCTAGCCTGCCTGTCGAGGTGCACCAGTCTGCCCTCTATCTGGCACAGGTATTCATACAAATCCTACTGGATGACCCTGCTCACCATACCTCAGAAATGGTGTCAGGTGACAGGGTCTTCTTTGCACCTCCGCCCAGGGGGGATGGGCCCCATTCCCTGAGGTGGTTCCACCAGAAGGTGCTGCAGGACCATCAGAGGAGGCAGCTCAAGGTTGGATCCCAGACATGCTGGAACCCAGTGCCACAGCCAGATGAGGTGTGACAGGCGGATCCAATGGGATCTGCCTACCCAAATGTGCTATGGTGTTGAGGTTTGTCAAAGTGTATTGGTTAGTCATGAACAAAACATTTCAACATTAGTAAAAACAGCATGCATGGGTGTTCCAATTAACTGAGAACAACAGAATTGAAAAAAAAATGTGTATCAAACAGAACACATGCATAAATTGAATAACAGTCATTATTGTAAGAGCATGCCAGTAACAGTTACAGGAACAGACCACTGACAGTGGAATTTGAACAAAGTATATTAGTATTCAACCATTGAAATATATGAATAATAATATAACACTAGCCTCAACATTAAGTTTTGAGAACAACATACCCATAGTATATGAATAATAATTAGTGAAGCAGATAAGGGGTGGGGGGATAGAAAAACAGTCCATTACCAACTGTATAGGCTACATGTTTCACAACATTACTGCTCAATTCTCTACAGGTCTGCCCTTACTTTACATCTACCTGTGGCTTATAGCTTCTGTAGCATGTACATACCTGTTAAGTTGTCGACCTGGAATGGTACGGGGCAAGCTGTGAGAACTGTAGGTACATAAGTAGAGGGGGCTCGTACATGTCAGGGTTGCATATATGACTAACAAGGTGTACCATGCACTGATGTTGTGTGAGTGTGCTACTGGCATACTTCAACTGAATTTATATCTGTGTCCAATGTTATTGGCAACTGTGATCACTAGCCATGACAGCGTGACACTTGAGAGACATGTATCGGGAAGAGTGCATGGTGCATATACTTATCCTGCTGTCATTTGTAGGCATGTGGTTGGATACTAGTACATTTGTACACAGTTTATTAGTCTACCCTTCATACAGCTAATAGAAACATTCTTTACCTGTAAACCATGTGGAGAAAATATCTGTTAATACTACCTGTTTCTAGAAATAGTCAGGATTACTTGTGTGCAACTATAAACACATCTTAGTACTAGTCCCTGGATTCAAACCATGGTCTGTGTGTGCAAAACTGAGCACCATATCTATTTCTTATCACACTGAGCTACTGGGCCAATGTTGTTGGCTGCTTGACTGATTTCTGCCTAAAAATCACTTGGTTACAAAGTCTGACCTTGTAATATAAGTAGAGTGTCACAGAAGACTGTAGTGGCAGTTGAACATACATGCATAAGATTTATGCATGATAGTGAACTGTGTATTAATACTTTGAATGCAGGTGTACACATTCATCCCCTAGTGGATGTGACTATGTGTGATCTGGACAGATCATTGCAGGGTACTGGCTTGCATACCAGACCCATATACATTTGCACACCATATATTTGCAGTCTCCACCTATTACAGTTTCATACTCTGCCCCACATCAGTGTACCTACATTCAGGACTACATATAGCTGAAATGCAAAGGTTAACATAAGACAATGCTGCAGGGAACCCACTATAATACATTACACGTTACTATTCAAGATTTAGATCTTAGTGCAGAACATATATCAAATTTCATTGCATCTTGTTTTAGAGCTCCACATCTACAGTTTGGCATAATAGTTGGTCATCAGCCAAACCTCACTCAATCCATGGTCTCATAGTCATCTTTGCTGTGTAGCACCTGTGCATTGTATTTCTTCAACAACAGACCAGAATAAACACAACAGCTTATGGAAGTAACTTGTATTGAGGGTGACATGACACAGTGGTTTATTACATTCAAAATTCTAAATTCAGGTTTACTGCATATTCTGTAAATGATGAATGAATATAATTTATTACCTTCACAGTAGCAATCACAGTGTACTTTATTACCAGATCCTTAGTATTCATATTGCATATACTTATTTCATTCCTACACTGTATTACTACCGTATTGGCTTTCTTCTGTCAGTAGTAGCTTGTTTGCTGCCTTCATCTGTATTGCACAGTACCTGGCATTAGTCACTTATATCGGTGTGGGTTTAACAACACATTTCTCAGTACACTCAGAACACACTATACCTAATGGCAGTAGACAATTACACTTTCTTCTTTATTGTACTATATATTGCAAGATAGATCTGTACTCACCACACTGTCAGCACAGTCTCACTAGATGCCCAGTGTGGGCCTCAGTGTAATGAACCCTCTCCTTTGAAGCTGTGGGGAGAAACACACTATTATGTATACCTGTCTATCAGATATTCATACTACAATTTGATAAATCACCAGTAGCTATACTTACAAACTTCTGGGGCATTCCGGGCCTGAGCATCTTGGATCCATTAGGCAAAGAGTGCCCCCTTTCTCTGCTTCAGGTCATCATAATGATGACGGACCTGCTCAGCAGTGTGGGGGATTCCAGTGGCATTGGTGAGCTCACATGCCAGATGGTCTCAGGCCTCAGACTTGTACTCTGAGCCCTAGTACTGGCCCTGCAACAGTCTGTTGTCATGGTTTTTAACAAGGAGCCCAGCCATTACCCTGGACTCCAACATGCTGCAGAGCTGCACCCTGTCCAGCACCTACCATAGTTCCTGCATGGATCAAACTCTAACAGGTTCTGCTTGTATTTCCACCTGTGTGGTTTAAATAAGGCCATTTTCCCACCCTTTGCAGCATTGGACCATTTTTAAAAATGCTAAGCACAGCTCAATAGTGCACAAACCCTCTAAGCTTAGTTGAGCAGTGCTTAAAGTGGCCAATGCTTAGCAGTGCTTAGCAGTGTGCAAATCCACTTAGCTCAGCTGAGGACTGCTTTAGCAATGCTCAAATTGGCTAAGCAGAGCTAAGTGTTGCTAAGTATTGTTCAGACATGCCCTGTTTAACCATTGCTTGGCTTGGCTTAGCAGTGCTGAGCAAAACTTAGCTAAGGACAAACAAGATTTTCCATTAAAAAAATTAGATATTAATTACTCATTATTGATACATTATTATTAAGTGTATATATTTTACTTTACATGTCCTCCCGCTATCTGCTTTCATTATGTTACCTTGGGGTGTGACTGTACAGTATCGGACACTTGTGTTTAAAAGGTGGTTTTCCCCTCATATCTCAACTGACACTGGAATTCTGGATCAGTTACACTACTCTGGTTAACAAATATCAATAACTACATAAATAAAATAAAAATTCATATAAAAATGCTTTCCCACGTAAAAACTGAATGGTCTCTTTGGGTATTTGAACCATGCACTTACTGAACACAAAGTCGTGATTTTAGCACCGCAGATTTCAGCTATACATTTCTATATAGTTCCTTGATACATTTAAGCACTGCTGAGCAAAGCACTGCACAAACCTGGTCAGCTACACTTAAACTTTAAAGAAAAAGAAATTTAAAAAATTAACAAATACATATAATAGGGGAAATTACATTTAATTACCATGCCATATGGCACTCTGACAGTACAGGGGGTGTGTTACAGTCACTGTAACATACCCCTTACAGCTACATTTTCAGAATGGCCAGGAACACACAATTATTATGCATTTTAGTGGCATACGGCACTTTGAAAGTGCAAGGGGTATGTTGTGGGCACTGTTACACACTCCCTGTGTGACATATAACATTTACTTATGAAAAAGTATCCAAGGACACTTTATTTGAATCATTTAGTGCCATACTTCACTTTGACAGTGCAGGGGATGTGTTACAAATACCATAACACACCCACTACGTGACATTACACTTAAAATTATTAAATAAGTGTCTGAGGACACCTTCTTTATTGATTTAGTGTCGTACGACACTTTGAGAGTGCAGGGGACATGTTACAGATCTGCGAGCACAGTAACACACCCCCTAGCACTTATCCAGGATCTGTGTACACAGCTCCACCTCAGTAGCTTGCCTTCATTAATATGTAAGGTGCGCTGCTGAGAAGGAGATGCAGACACGGACATCATTCACTCCATATAGGAATAATGCTGTTCCTACATGGAGTTTATTAAATCTGGGGGTATGACTTTTCCAATAATAGGAAGATAAGCTGTGAAAGAACAATTAGACATTTTAAACAACAGACTTGTAAGTAGGTATATGTGACTTTTTAATCAGTTTAATCTGTGGTTTGTATGAAGGACTTCCTTGGAACTTTTGATATACAGAGTTGTGAATTTTGTTTCCACAGTTGTCTTTGTTATATTCTATAAATTAACTTATTGTAGCTTACAGCTCAATAGTTCTCTCAATTAAGAATAGCTTAATAAAAAGACTAGCTGTAGTTAGATGCTTTTCTTTCTTGCCCTGTATTTATTCAATAGGATTATTTTTTATTTCTACAAGCAGTTTTATATCTCTCTGTATTTTAAGTGTTTACTGCATTGTTTAATTCATTCTTTTGTAAATAAAGATTTTTTTTCACCTTAAAGAGACTTGTGGCTTGTCATCTGTTAAGTATGTATGTGTATATGTATGTATTTATTATACTTGTTAACTTGGTGTTCAGGTTGGTCATTGGTGACTTTTAGCCAGCACCTGGGTGCCTTCAGCATAAAGAATTAGAAGTATGTGCAACAGTACAACAATTGAATGTTTAAGTAATAATGTGAAGTATAGCATAAAGTATTTTATTTTTATTTATTTATATTTATTTACTGGGGTAGTGTACTGATCTCAATGGACCATTTGCAAGCACAGATCAGGTGAATAGGATCACATAATAAAGGAACAAAGCATATTTACAGATATAAGGATATGCTTAAACACACACACACACACACACACACACACACACACGCACACGCACACGCACACGCACACACACACACACACACACACACACACACACACACACACACAAATATACTACAACATTTAGTTCAAGAAACAGTTTACAGTATCAAAACATAGATCCAAAAAAGGAATTATATTTGGCAGAGCTTTTGTGGTTAAGATGTAGTTATAATAACAGCAATGACTTATGCTACAGGGATAGCATCATATCATTATATAGAGAGGCATGAAGACATTAGAAGAGGTGAGTAGGAATAGTTACAGGAAAGGATACCAAGGGGAGAAGACAGATAAATGGTGGGAGAGGCATGTAGAAGGAAGAGCAGTAGAAAGGAGAGCAAGTGTGAGGGATATAAAGAGAAGAAGGGGGGCTAGGACAAAGCTTTTGCTAAGTAGGATGGTCATTGTGAAAATTATTTTTGGATTTGGATGGTGAAGTCCCTTACCTAAGGCATTAGTGTATATTTCCAGCATGCTCTTGAGGCCAACATCCTACACAAATTACACCTACCGAAGTGGGGGAGGGGACCTACCTAAATATACCAACTCTGAGATTGCACTATAGTGGAGAAAAGGGTAAAGGTCACCATGGTGGCCAAGTGGTTTGTTTCCTGGAGGGAAAATTCGACGTTCCAGGAGTTCACTGTTTTAAACTTTCACTGTTGTGGTCTCAATGTAAGCTGTCAATGTTCTGGCAAGTCGAACCATTGTAGAACACTGGACTTAGTGATGCAGAATCACAGTGTCATGGTTAAGCTGAGTGTTGCCCAGTAACCATAAATGTGCATGAGCTGCTGAATTGTACTGTTACTCAGTAAAATGTATTTTTGTTTTCTTTTCTTGCTCTTGTAAGTTTGAATTATCTTGTTTGTATAGGTAGGTAGGTAGGCAGGTAGGTAGATATTTAAATAGATCTACAGATAGGTTGGTAGATAGATAAATATATATGTATCTTTATCTCTCTCTCTCTGTCTCTCTCTCTCTCTCTCTATATATATATATATATATATAGAGAGAGAGAGAGAGAGAGAGAGTGAGGGAGAACTTTACCACCAGTTCCACTGTAAGAGGAAACCGGCCATGCTTAACTACTTGAACCTACCAAGTTTTAAAGCTAGAGTTTGAAGAGTTTAAGGGAAGGTACCAATCCTTTTTGAAAACAGAATTAATTAATTTGCCCAAAATATTACCTTGTCTTTTCCTTCATATGTATAACTCACCCAGCAATCATCACCTTTCAAATGGTGTGAAAGTTGTCAAGTTAGACTACTGCCATATTGTTTTGACAGGTAAAAAGAAACAGTAAATGGGTGCAGTGCTCTTCAGGTATGTCATAATAATTGCATAGTGTTTTTATAAAAATTACATGCTGCAGTGGTCCAGCTTACTAAACTATAAATAAATAATAGTCAAATACCTGGTATTTTTGAATTTTCACTTACCTGAGAATGAGAAGCTTGAGATGACTTTGCTGAAAACTTAGTTTCACGATCACTTGGGTCACAGCAGTTTTACTCCTGGAAATGAACCACTTGGCCACCATGGTGAACTTTGACCTTTTCCCCGCTATAGTGCAATCTCAGAGTTGGTATATTTAGTCGTGGAGGGATGGGGGAGCAGCCCCCCCCCCCCACATGAGGGGTGTGGTGAGTGAAGCCTCTCACTTGGGTGGGTTTGATTTTCTTTGGTTTGTTTATTTTGTCGTGGTGGCTAAGTGGTTTATTTCCCGCAGTAAACTGCGGTGATCTGGGTGTTTTGAAACTAAGTTTTCAGCAAGGTCGTCTTGTGCTTTTTATTTTTGGTTAAGTGAAAATTCGATAATACAAAGTAGACCCATGCATACATACATACAGATGTACATAACATCACAGTATACAGTTTGTACTCAATAGAATCTATGCTTTAATCATTTTATTTTGTTTTTAAAATATTTTTGAAATCTAATGCCATGACCAGGACATGCCATCATTGTGGTCAGAATAAAGTGTATATGCCATACAAGGCCGATTGTCAAGATCTGTTTAACAGATCAGTTAAACTTTTTCACCCTTACTTGTCTGAATTATTTTATTTATAAATAGTTATCATTTTGCCCTGTCCCTGTGGCATAGAAGGATGAAGTACCCAGACGAACTCTGTTTGATTAATCGTACAGCTATGGGATGTGGGGCAGGTAGGAAGCTTTCCCATCCAATGGGAGGGTGGTTTGGCTTGCTGCACTAGTGACACCAACTGGTGGGTGGGTGATAGCTTCTAGAAAGATCCTAACAGGTTTGCACTGCTTTAGCAGCATGATCTTTCAGCAAAAACACGTGTAGTAACAGAGCATCAATACTTCTGAGTAGCAGTAACAGGGATGCTAGAGGTAATAACAGTGTGTCCCACTTTTTTTTACCTTACCCTCACCTCCCATGAAAACAAATGGACTGATGTGGGGGGAATGAATGAGCTGGAGGGCTGTGCCCCAAACAAACATACCTGGCTGTCATATACAGGACGAAAGAATGAGTCAATGCAACACAGGTAGTTGAGCTATTGTGCAACCCTCACAGACTAGGGAACTGTGGGATTTATTTATCCTTTTGTAAATGGGTCTGCAAGCAGGTACATGTGAAAATTAACTTGGGTTTTGCCCAACATAAAGGATAGATTACAATGACAGCTGCTATGTAATCAGATCATACTATCTTAATGCTTACATCTTCAAAGGCAGGAAGAAAGACATGCTTTTCTGTTCTTTGAAAATTGTAAAAGCAAATGGCTCTGTATATAATGGAAAAGTTATAAAAATGATTGAAATGATTGTTGGCAATATCTTTTTATCAATTTTATTGCATATGATATAATGATTATTAGGCATAAGTAAAGATTTTTGATCCATAAATTGCTTTGCATTGTTGGAACAGTGGCCAGTGTATAGTACTTTGCCAAATAGCCTTTCAGCAAAATATTAACTGAATACATATTTATAAAAATGTAGAGAGACATCTTCAAGCATGGGCATGAACATGAAGCATAATGCATGCAATTACACTTTCATTAACCTAGTCTCATTCCTACAACCTTTTGCATAGCATTTCCCCTCTCCGTGTAAGTCAGGTGCTTGGAATCATGATAACATGGCAAGGATGAGGGAGGCATGGCCCTTCAGTACACATTCAATCTCTGCTTAGTGTGTCATTAATTGGTTCAGGATACCATACTAATGATAGCTATAAGTGAAACAATAAAGATTCTACAATAATTAATACAGTTATCATCACATCCTAAAACGTTTGAATGAAAGGCTCACATATAACAACCTTTCTGTCTGCATTGTCTATATAATTATTTCCCACAAGGTTGGTATTGTAGTCTCTTTCTGCATTCTTCTCCACCACAGACATTTGTGTCAGTCTTAACCATTTACCTTGCATAAGACTTTGACTATTTTTTCAGTCAAGAATAAGTGGATTAGGGCCTATAATTCTCTGAGCTGGCAGAGTTTTTTTGGTAGGAAAAATGGTTACTCATGTGACTTTATATATTGTATTCTATCCTATTAGACCATATTGAGCTATTTTGCCAATTAACATTTATAGACCATAACATGTGCCCTGAGATGTAGATGCTGGAATATATTACACCTTGTCTTTGATCTTCCACTTCAGCGGGTTGTTCTCTCATCCTTTAGCCTGACTTATTTTGTGTACTTTTTATTTACCCATTTGTTAAAAAAAAAAGTCATCAACTGATCCTTATATATATTTTAAGTTCTGATCCAGGGCCATAAATTTCAGGTCAAGTATGTAATATAGGTTGGCAATCAACCAACACACCTAACAGATATAAACACAGGGAGGTAAAGCTCAGAAAAAGCAGTCTGGAAATAGACAGATGCCACATTGGTGGTAAGCAGAAGTTGGGAATTGAACCCTGAATGCTGGTGCAAAACACAATACTGCAGTGAAGTATTCCACACCATTCAATCACAAGCCATAATCACATCCTAGATCCAGGAGATGGTTTGCAATTTTTAAGCAGTGCTTGCTCCTCTGGTCAGTCAATAATATCATGGATTAAATAAAATGGAGTTCCAGTTCACCACGTTTTGTAAAAAAGATAAGGAAGAGCATGAGTGTAAAGCCCCCAAAGTGGAACAGCCTAAGAAAAGTAACGTCAAATTTAAATGTAACAACTAGTATGTATTATAAGCATGATCGTTTTATCTTAAAGTATCTTGTTGGTCTAATTCCCTTCTGAGTCATTACTTATGGTGTACATGTTAAAGCAGAAGCCAGAATAGTAAAATATTTTACAAGAAGAGAACTTGCAGATATTGGATGGTGCCTACTGTGAGGGGCTTAACATACTGGAGACTTACTGGGGAATACAAAAACTGTTTTATGGTGCTGAAATTGTACTTTCCTTGGCTGACAGCAATACAGAACAATTTACTAAATGCTTACAAGAAAATTTCAGTATGTTACCATTCTGGGCTATAGACCAGTTCTTAATACTTATAAAACATGGGTCATGCATTACTTTGAACATCCAGCTAGTACAGAAAGGATCAGAATCATTTTTTTTGTTGAATTGGTCATCTTATACTCACTGCTCTCTATGTTTAACCCTTGATGTTAATTTATTATTTAAGGATTATATAAACATGCTATAACTCTAATTGTTTTAGAGACTACCTGGCTTGTATAATGCCTCTACAGACTGGATGATAAGGATACAGATTACCTGGCAATGCACTACTATTATCTGTTTCCGATAGCAATCTATTACTTGGGTCAAGATGGGCATACATTTTAGCTTTTGTGTCAAAACTTGGTTCATTACAAAACATACATATATTTTATGCCATTTTAAATTGTAGGTATGCTCCTATCAGCTATCACTAGAGAAAACTATTGAGCATTTACTTATAATCCTATTATACAATGTGCAGCATAAGCATATGTCTGAATCTTTTCAACTTTTTTTGTTTTTGATAGAAGAACTACTCAGAGTTTATTTGGAATGTTCTTTATTAATTAATAAGAAAGAAACATGGGCGATTCATTTATCAAGTTGCATTTGCTGCTAGAATCTGCCTTTATCATTTATGTACAGTTCTAAAGGCACATGTTTAGATTCTGGATTGTACATGTTTGATGAGATTTGTGCATGATGTCTGATAATTATTGTCACCTTGCTGTTAAGTAAAAAAGGCTTAACCTTGTAACTTACAAGTAAAATAAATGAATGAAATTAATTTAAGGTGTGTTTGTTTTCACACTCACCTGAAAATTATTGTGTGTGTCAGTGTATGTGTTATTTAGTTTAGGATTGGAGTCCAGCCCAGGAATGGTTCCTATTTTTTGCCCCTTGCTTGGCATGATAGACTCTGAGTCCATAATACTCTTGTGCAGTGGTGCAGCGGTTAACATTGTTGCCTCACAGCAAGAGGTTCTCTGGTTTGATTCTCAGGTGGAGTCTGCCTGTCCTCCCTGCGTTTGTGTGTATTTTCTCCGGGTGATCCAGTTTCCTTTCACAGTCCAAAGCATGTGTCTGGAGCATTTCTCCCTGAGCCTCTGCTGAAAATGGGCTCTTTCCCAGTAAACAAATGTTTAGTAAAAAAACAAACTAGATAAAGCAGGTATTGAAACTGGATAAATTGTGACAGAAGTACAATTCAATGACAACACAGATGTTACATCTACAGCTGCTTTTAAAGTAACAATATAACATGATGAAAAAAAAGGCTGCTGCAAAAGATAGATTCAGTTTGGGCAGATTTGCCATTGAGTTACTTTATCAGTCATTCTTGCTTCTCTGTTTAGAAGTTACTTTTGTTACAGATTAGTATTCAGTGCATTTCAACTTTATATTACAAAAACAAGAATTTTGATTCACTCCTTAGATAAATCCCTTAAGAATCTTTCTGGATGCATCCTTTTGCATTCTATATTTCCTAACACACTTGCTCTCTAATTAGTATGCGTCCATTTAACTTTATTGTTTCTTTCACTGGCCAGCTGCATGCATTTTGAAAACTGATTAAATTTATTTTTTGCTTCTGAATGTGCTTTTTTCACCTCTCTTGCTTGTTTATATATCTACATATGCATGGCTGTCATCACACTGTCTTTCTGTTACTCTCTCTTGTACTATTTCTCATTATGTTTTAACTGTAGTAACAAGGAAACTGTCACTCATCCTATAAGATCTGTGAGGAACAGGGTAAAGGAAAAATGACTCAAGATGAAAGTCCTGGTTGACGTGCAAAGATGAAGGTGATTAGGAATTTTCAGGAAAGAGCTTCACATGCATGTTGAAAACAAAAAATGTTTTAACATCCTTTCCCCAAAAGCTGATGAATCAGACTGCAAGGTTCAGGGACTGTATTGCTTGCAGAGGCAGAAGCTTCGTGATTTGTATATTCACACATAAACCTATGTATGTGCCTTTCAGGATGAATCTATCCCATTTTATCTGGATTGGTTTTGTTATAGTTTCTTCAGGTAAGAAAAAGAAACATCAAATCACATTTAAAATTATGACTATTTTCTGTGTGAATAACTGGTAAATACCATGCATGGAACTGTTTAGTATTTGCTATTCTTATTTATTGTCTTTTGACGGATTTATCTGCATGTCTTCCTGGCAACCAAATGCACATGTTTCTAGATGAAAGGACAATTCTTAAACACATAATGCAAATGTAGTTGACTTCAAAGTAGCAATACAGATGACCTAACACAAAAATCAAATCACAAGAAATAAGTATGTAAGCAATTGTCAAACCTTGATCGATGTAGGCATTACTTTTTAAAAGTGCATAGAATTACTTATACAGACCAAACCAGTGAAAAACTATTTTACCAGATCTTGTTATAGGGCTAGATTATTACAAAGTATAATTATAAATTCATCACAAACAACTTTAACTCACTGCAAGTTATAGATATCATTGGGGTTCCTTACTAGACTGCACCAGCACTGTTTTATATATATATATATATATATATATATATATATATATATATATATATATATATATATATATATAAATGATCTGGAAGTTGGAGGACCGGATTAAAGTTCTAAGCTGTTAAATAGCAATTTCCTGTGGTACAGGGTTTGTTTCCCTTCACCTTTATTTACCTGTGTGACCTTGAGCAAGTCACATGACCAGACAGAGCTTTGGGGCAATTGGGAATTTGGGTTAGGCTCATTAATGGTCACCTGGATTGCATGTCTAGTAACTAGCAATGAACTAGCTATTCCACTGTCATCCTTCACTGAGAGCTGTAACTCATGTAGCATCGTTGGCCATTCCATCTTATTTTCATGCATTAACTTGCTAAGATCAGCGTTACAGTGCAGACCTTCAAGGTTTCAGCCCTTAGTGGAATTTCATGTGAAATGTATTGCCTTAAATCTTTAATAGTGCTGGATTGAGCTCTAGGCAGCTGCCTAGAGCTAGGTGTGTGTGTGTGTGTGTGTGTGTGTATGTGTGTGTGTGTGTGGTGGGGTGTTGGCTTAGGAAGGTGATAAGAAATAAAATCTTCTGTAAATAAAACAGAAACCGAAGACTTCCTGAAATACCGCAGGGCTTTAAGACCTTATGGGTGACTTCTGTAAAGAAAAGCAAGCTCCAGAAACCTCAGTGTTAGGACAACGTTCTAATGTAATCTGTGAGAAGCTTTAATTTAAGACTTCAGAGTAACCAATGAATGGAAATTTAGATATGCAGAGTTGTTTCATTAATTTGTGTTGATTAAATGAGCCTTGATTATTGGTAGGCAAGTGCCTTGAACCTCCACACCAACTGCCAGGTCTCCTTTAATTTAATTATTTTTTTTCTTTTTTTCTAAATCACTGAGGATTACAGTCTGTCAGTGTTAATCATAGACTTGCATAGTTGTGGTGTTCCATGTCAGTTGTGCAACAGGTAGCACCCTTGCCTTTGGTACAGGGAATTATGGGTTCTCTTCCCACACCCGGTAAGTTGATTGCTGACACTACTTTGCAGCATAAATTGTGTATGTGTAAAAGAGATGCCTAGTAATTATGAAACTGTTGCCAATTTGCCACCCATTCTCTACTGCATATCAACAGTGCACGTTTTTTTTTTATTGAAAAATAGGCAATTTATTCTTCAAGAGCAGCAGACACTGAATTTGTAGATGAAGCACTGAACTGCAAAGTTGTTTGTCAGCAGCAATGTCTTCACTACTTACAGATCTCTTTAATGTGGAATTATCCAGATGAATTTACTTCTCAGAGATTGTGCATATTAACTGATATTGGTGGATTATAATGATAGCAGTTTGAGAGGCCTTCTGTGCTTGAAATATTCTGAAATTTGTAGCCTTGTCATTATCGGTTCATACACTGGAAAAATGTTCAAAACTCCAAATTTAAAACACAGTCTAACAAGTGGTGCTGTTTTGAACAAAGAATATAATTTAATACAATTAAGAAGGTGACTCAAAGAATACATGCATTTATGCATGGTCCTACAATGTGTGCAGAGTTCATGGTTTGAAAACAGTCCAAAAGTACACTTAATCCGCTGCTGGACAGATGTATTTTCTATGAATATGGGATTCAATACAGATTCAATGAATGTGAGTTTCAAGGGCAGAGAAGTTTACAGTTGCTCATGCTAAATCTGCTTTCATTGTGACACTGCATTGTTTTGTTTAGCAAATGGTACAAATGTTTGTGCTATAAAATTTAAAATAAAAGTTTTAAATTAAATCCAAATATTTGTAATCATTGTAGAAGTAAAGAATAAAACAATATACACACTGATAGGTTTGAACAGTGTTTTATGGTAACCTGGAGAGAGAGGCAAGTAATGGAACACTGAAATGGCTGCTGAGTGGGGATGTGGGGTGAGGGCCCATTTTACCATGATCCAGTTCTGTTCTTTACCATACAAGTGCTATGGCATGTCTGATATCCACCTAAGAATTCACAAACTCAGGCAGGTGGGAACACTTTCCATAATCTGTCCCAATGACAGCAACTCAAAGCTGTGGCATCTTCCCTTTATTACACTGCAGACTGAGTATTATAAAAGGAAGAGTTCTTAGCATTTTCCATTATCAGTAGAAGAATACAATATGCTGAGTTCTTGATAAGAAAAGAAAATGACTTGCATCCCACTTACACGTATGTATTTATTTACTTGATAACATGGTACGTGAACTGGCCCTAAGGTGTTTGAGCCACAAGATGGAATAAAAAAACATATGGATGCAGAAAATGAATACATTAAACAGATTAACATCCATAATGCACAAAAATACAAATGAAATGCAGTAGTCTTAGAAATGGGTTTTGAGTACATATCTGACACAATATTTGCTACATATATGTCTTTGTGTGTGCATGTGCATGCATGTATGTGTGTGTGTGTGTGTGTGTGTGTATGTACAAATGTGGGTATATGTGCATATATGTGTGTGTGTGTGTGTGTGTGTGTGTGTGTGTGTGTGTATGACTGTGTTATATGAGTATTTCAGTTAAAACTGAAAACTCCTTCTTTTGACTCATATTCCATTGATCAGCTTACACTGACAAAATCTTTAGTTAAGAAGACAAATCCACAAAACTAAATGTTTCAGAATGGCAGGTAAGAGCTTGCACCCGTCTAATATGGGGCAGCATCTTCTTCATTCCTGCCACTTAAATTTACTAACTTTTAAGATTGTACAACAGCAGAAAAAATTATAATCTTCATTAACCTTGCTGTTCCTTGGTCTCACATACAGCTGCTATTAGGATAGTAACAAAATAGATTTTTTTGTACAAAATTGGAATTAACCAAACTAAGTAACTTTTTCCTGATTCAACAGAATTTTGAACAAACAGTTCATGTCTATATAGATATAGATATATATATATATATATATATATATATATATATATATAAAACTTGTGTGTGTATATATACACATATATATATATATATATATATATATATATATATATATATATATATATATATATATATATATATATATAGAATACAAATATACATATATCAAATACACCCACAGAGACATATGTATGATTGTCTCTTCAAATATTGGGCACTCAAAAGCGCAAAGACAAAAAGAGTGATATTTAAATCTACAGTTCTTTCGTTCTTTCAACAAGTTTTCACTTTTAAACTTTGATCAATATTCATCAAATTGCACTAATTTGGTGTACAGACATTCAAAAGAACTATGACACTAACAGTGTAGATCTCTACCGAGTGGATAAGATCAAACAGGACATAGTGGATGTGTGTGTTGGCCTCATTTACTGCCCCATGGCCCTGGACTACCTATCGTAGTAAATACTAAGGTATGTGTGGCTTTTTGTGTACTTGCTACAGGGACCTTCCAGCAAGTGGGGATGTCTCAGACATCTTTCTCAATAATATTCCAGTTATTTGATGCCATGTGGCAATATGTAGGGGAGCACATGTGGTTTCCACGAACAACACAGGAGACAGTAAACACAATGTGGACCTTCTGTGCTATATCCCATTCCGCTAAGGTTCTGAGAGCTGTACACTGCACTCACATTGAAATCAAGGCCCCTCTTGGGGAACTGGGATGGAGGTCTGTAAACTGCAATAGGTATTGCTCCATCAATTGCTAAGTGGTCTGTAATGCACAGTGCATCATCTACAATGTGTTTAGGCCACCTGGGCAGGTTCTGTGACTCCCACATATGTCCCATCTGTAATCTCTATAAATGCTCTTCGAGGGGTGATTTTCCCAGGGCCATCAAATCTAATTGGTAGTGCTGTATATGCACTGGAACCCTAGCTGATGACAACCATGAAACAACCCCAAAATGAAGCAGATCAGGAGTATAATTCTGCATATACGAGGAGCACAATTGAATGTGTTTGAACATCTTAAGGCATGCTTTCATTGTCTGTATTCATCAGGTGACATACTGCAGTACAGTCCTGGCACTTGTGCAAAAATACTTACAGTATGTGCAGGTTTACACGCTGTGATACTGAGAAAGCAGATACAGCAAGGGGCCCAGTTGCAGGAGTACAGTGGAGAACACCAGTCAGTGGAGGCAGAGCCAGATGAGGAGTCAGTGAGGGAGCCAGCTGTAAGGGTAACACACTAGACACAGGTGGGTGCAGTATGCTGAAGCAGTGGCAAATAGGTAGCATCTCACACATAGCTTCAGCCCCTGGGGAAGTAAAGGAGATAAATTGCTGCTTACTAATCAAGCACCAGACTGTGCTCACCCATGCTCCAGGAGGTGGCAGTTCCACAATAGTGGTGACAGATAACAAATCACTTGTGAACACTGCAGAGTACAACAAACTGAGTGTGTAAAGCCCATTACAAGATGTATACTAGTAAATGAAATATTAAAATACTTGCTCACCCCTACCCTACTGGTAAATACAATGCTATGAACAGGGATTGTGGGGGTGCAATATGTGATGTACCGATATAACTCAACTCACCCTTACCATACTGGTAAATACAATACCATGAGCAGGGATTGTGGGAGTGCAATGCATGATGTACCAATATAACCCAAACAGGTAACATTAACAACTGGGTCAAAGAGGAGTGGCTGAAAAGGACCTACATGTGCTGTTTAAGAGAAATAGCAATATATAACATGTGGGGGAGCATATGTGGTTTCTACAAATATCTTTGGTTTATAATTGATGTTCTTGGTATCCAGTGAATCTCTGTGTCAACATCCAGCACCACAATGTGGGACCCATAAGAGGTGTCAGTACTCCTGAGGGACACCAGAAAGTCCTCCATCTATTTAAGAGGTGGTTTGACCAATGGTCCATTACCTGTCGATCTACTTTCCCATGCCAGGGGGGCAGCCTCTTTTTATGTGGCATGAGCGGTATTGCTGGCCCTATGTCAGACCATGGAATATGAGCTATCCTGGCCATCAGCCACATTTGTATCCACTACCATGTCTTTCTAGGCATTGTTATCGTAGGCCCAGACAACTTCATCCAAGCCCAAGAGCCACCGGCTATGAAGATGGAGACCATAGATGAGCACCTCATTCTGAGCATCTAATAACCTGGCTTTTCATATGCTTTTTACAACAGTCTTTTCAGTATATTTCTTTTTTGATGTTCACTTAGACATTTATCTGTAAGCATAAAAAACAGTGGCATTAACATGTTGAATGTCAGTGGCCCACAAATCCCCTTTAAACAACTCCCCTGAACACATGCATTATGCTGCCTGTACATCTGACATTCACATGTATCTAACAAGACTATATATCAAATGTCACTTGTCAGTAATGAGCAAAAGAACACCCAGCACTGCAGGTGTAATAATGCAACTCTCCTAGATGTCATCAATGCAGACTGGCAATGTGGTAAGTAGTTGGACACATGTAAAATGGTCACAATTTGTTTAGCACACAGGTAGTACAACCTCAGGCTGAATAATTTTCTCAGGTGATCAGAAGCAGTACAGAAGAGCATTTTCTCTTATGCTTCACAATCCTTATGCCCAGCAATTACATACTATAATTACTTTTCTCACTATGGTCTTGTTCTAACCCCTTGAAAGTAGAAAGTATTGCTTCAGCTTTAAAATGGTATACCAAGAACGGAAGTATGAAACCTCATTGGTTATGTGTGTTTAGCTGTAAAAGTTTGGACTTAAAACACCTGTTAAACCTTAAATTAGGTAAGTCAACAATTTCTTGATTTCTGTGACAAAACTGCTGCTTTATGGCTTCTGCTGGAGTGTGATGAGGAATGGTGCTTGCCTTCATGCTTGCATTGCACTAATTCAGGTATTTGGGATTGATGATTATGCAAATGAGGGCTTCATATGCACATGTTTCTGAACCACTTAGATTTTGTATTTTTGCACACTGGATATACTTTGCACTACTTTCCTGGGCACATGGGGACAACAGTGCATATTTGCAGTTCACCTCTTAGCTCAAGGGGAATATCAGAAATTTAGGACAACACGTACTGAGAGTGGAATCACTGCAATGCATAATTTAATTTAGGACAACATATACTGATAGTGGAAACACTATAATGTATAATTTGCTAACACCTTATTCCAAGAAGCTGAGCTGACATATTTCACAACCCAAATTGCTATGATCAGTTTCTATCATAAGCTACTTATTTTGTACCATTACACCACAATTAATGCAAATAAGCTGTCTTACACTGTGCACCAGTTGGCACATGTGAAAACAGATGTGACCACTTTATTTCAAACAGTTCTCTCAGCAACCTGTTAGTCATAACAGCATGGCGTCAGAGAAAGGCTGTCAGACAGAATTCAGAGTAAAAGGTGTGTGTTGGGGAGATTAATATCTTCTTTCATATCCTGCATCAAAACTACAAGGCTAGGCTCCTTGAGGAGGGCTACAACTGCCTCAGTATAAGACAGAGGCCTGATCCAGCTTGGCACAAGAACTAACATGAGTATCGGGTATATCCCATTATGGTGAGCAATGTTGCCACAGTTACAGTGATTTAAAAAAGAAGAAATCTCAACATCCTGGGACAATGGGAGGCCATGGTGAGGGGGAACAGCCTCTACCTATGGACTGTATGTAAAGCATGCCTTACCTCCACATGCAAACTAGCACTGTTTGCTATGGAAATGTCTTAATGCACTCCCATTTCTTTCTCCACAGCCTCTGAATAAATTGCAAAGAATGCACATCTACTACATAGGAGGTGGCTGGAGTGCATCAGGTCACACCAGTCCTGTCAGTTGATGCAGTACTCAGGGCTGGTATGGATTTTCTGCAGGGTTACATAGGTTCCTAGGTTACATAGGTTAGTACTAGGCTAAGTGCCCTTGTGGGCCATTTTAAACCTAGTCAATTGCTCCAAGTGAGAATCAAACCCTGCACCTTGTGTCTGTAAGGTAAACACCTTAACCATTATGCCAACCTCCCACTCCGTTGACACTTACAGCTTGTTGACTGCTCTTTTATTTTCAGACACATATCATTTGCTTGGACTAACTATAACTACAAGCAGTGCTGTGGGCTGTAGTTACACCTTTGCCATGCAAACAACTTCAGTGTTCTAGACATTTAGTTGTTTAGGATCTATCATATAATGACAAGGAAGTTTAAGATGCTATGATAATAGTTTCATGCAAGTGCAATATGTATGCTAGGAATTTTGTGTTGCCTTAACACTTCAGACCATTTGCTACTTTACCTAATATTTTGAAGAATGCAGCTGCCATAGAGGGAGTGTTCATCATAAAGGGAGACAGGTGTTAGCCCTTGCTGTACACAGTGTTGGCACTTAGGCTGCATGTTTAATACTTCAGGGGAGCAATGTATGGTTGATTGCATACAAGTCATGGGTTGCATGCTTGAGTGAGTGTATACATGTAGCTCATCATGTTACAGCACCACTATCCTACTATTATGCTGTCAGTGGGTTCAGTTCCCTCCATGGGAGACTACTTTGACACCACTTGTGTTTGGCTATTGTGTACCTTACAGTACTACAGGTACTACATTTCATAGGAAATTATGTGAGATCTTCATCCTCATGACATTGCTTTAATTTTCAGACATCCTGCTGACATGAATGCATGTATAATGGCAGCTTTTAGTAGGATTGTGCAGGTAGCTCAGTAGCTCGAGCCTTGAATGTTTGCATTGGATATGCTTACAACTTTGGGTTCTATTCCCACATCTGGCTTTTTTTTTCTGGAGTCACACACAGTTGCCAGTGGGTGTTTCCTTGGTCCTTCTGAGTACAGTGATCACATAAATGTGACATACGCATTGAAATGAGCTTCGTTTCTTTCATTCTGCAGTCATGTGACATATACCACTAACGTGAGTGTCACTGCAGGGTTTATTTAGACTATAGAAGTAGGTCAGTATATAAATGCATTGTCTTTCACTTTGCATGAGCTGATGGCTGAGAGTTCAAGTTCCCTGTATGTTGTGTATATTACCACATCACTGTAACTGTAGGATGGGTGAATCTTGGCCATTGCATTGTGATCCATGTGGAATAGTCAGATTTGGGTTATTTTAAACCTGCATAAATAACTTCATTGTATTTGTACTTGTCTCTCTCCCATCCCTTTTCCCTTTATACTTTCAATTATATGCATTTATTTTTTATTTTGTTTTATTTCCTCCATTTCTTTTACATTTATATGCAGCAACATCTAAACCAGCACCCCTGTCATAATCCAGGCCTGTTGGGCCTACCACTAACATTGTTGTCTCTAGATGCTGATGTCACCTACACACCCCTGACAACACCTGCACTGATCACTGCCAATGGCTCTGCAGAGGAAGGTAGGGTTACCACCTGTCCCACTTTGCGAGGGACGGTCCCTCTTTGGGCAGTTGTGTCTTGAAAAAAATATTAAAAATGGCAAATGTCCTGAGACTGTAGGACATAATTATGTCCTATATTGTATGTAATAGTTGCATAACACAGTTATTCTGGTATCTAAAATACCTAAATGTTATAAGAAACAGAATAAGCAACTAAAATGCTACAAGAATAAGCTATTATGTAGGCAAAAAAGTTAAGTTCTATCCTTTGTACTGACCGTGGGTATGTGTCAGCCTGTAAAATCTGATGTTTGTCCTGAAAATGTCCCACTTTGGCCATTTGAAAAGCTGGCAACCCTAGAGGAAGGTGCTGCTAAAGCACCTGCAAGTAGCAATGACAGTGGCAGTGACATGAATGACACACACTGGCAGTAGGAGGAGATAGTGGAAACCCCTTATTGACAGGCACATGGATGCCCAAATTAGCTGTTTAGAGATCCTACTCAACTGTTTCATTGAGTCACTCTCTTGCTCCACACTGGCTTTACTATCACAGCCAAGGCCCAATGGTGTGAGGTTGCTTAGGCTGCTGATTAAGCTCCCACTGGGCTGAGGCTGGCAAGGACTGCAGCCATGGACCTCATTCCAGTCACCGTCCAGGTGTTCCCCTATCATTTGTGTCTATGCTCACCCCATTTGTTATCCAGTCCTCCACATAATCATTGCCTTTCCTCTGTGTGTCTGTTGTCTCCTTCCTCATAGTGTTCCTCCTCCTTCATTGTCAGCACCTCCCCCTTTCAGGCTTATCTTTTGTTTGTGTGTGTGTCTTGCTACCTATGCTTAACCTCTTACCTTTCTCTTACCTCCCTTACTAACTTCCCCAACTTACCTTCTACTGAAACAATTCATTTTTCCTACAATGATCAAAATCTAATTGTTGAAAGCCAAAAGATAGATCCACAAAGGATCAGGAAAAAAATGTTTTTCCAGGAGACAAGCAGACCCCCTGTACCTCCCCTCTCCACACCCCCTACTAATGATATACAGTATAATAAATCGCATTATACTGGGGAAAAGGGCATATTCTCCAATCCCCACTGTACTGGCAAAAACTGCAAATTTCAATCAGCTGATATTTGATCCACTGAACCAGCTCTATCAGAAGTCAATGCGTATATATATCTATATCTATATATATATATATATATATATATATATATATATATATATATATATATTTATATATATTTGTTTGTATATATACACATATAGCCACTCATGACTCAAAGAAGGTTTGTGGCTGATAGGTGATGCAGCTAAGTCAAACACACACTTTATAGCTAAATGTCTCAACACAACCCTAAAGGAGGATTGGGGCCAGCTTCCTCAATTATGTAAAGATTCCTGGGATTTTTTGAGGAAGTTTAGGGAAACTGTTTTTAGTACTGATTGTGTTTCTTTGACCATAGGTTTTAAGGATTTATATTTGGTTATTCCACACAATATAGCTTTACAATGGTTTGGTGACTGCCCTATAAAAACATTAAATTTGTCTACTGACTGGCTGAACACTGTGGTGGCCCTCATGGAACTGATTCTAAGTAACAATTATATATAGCTATGGGTTCTGCATGCACCTTGATTTTTGCTAATTTTGTTATGACGCATTGGGAGCACAAACATATATTCAATGATCCATTTGCTACTACTTGGTCCTTGTATGCATGGTTCTTGGATGAAATATTCATCCTTTTGACCAACACAGAAGAAAGATAAAATTTTTGTTTTATTATATTAACAATAACATGGAGTTTTTGAAATTTACATTCAAAGTAAAAATGTTATAACTTATCTGGGTAGAGTCAAAAAAGGGTTATCGGAGTGGCACATTTGTGTTGAATATTCACAGAAAGCTGACTTTTTCTAATTCTTTTTCTATTTTGATAGCTGTCATCCAAGACTTCAGAAAAAAAGGCCATAGCGAAGGGCTAATTGGTTTGTCTTGCTCGAATAGTCTCTGAATTTTTAAAGGAATGTGAGATTTTGACTAATATGTATTTTAGAAGGGGGTACCACCAAACATTTGCCAATCCTATCCTTGAAGAAGTTATTGTTAAAAGAAAAACTGTTTTATATCCCTATTATGATGGGTGACAGTCCTGAGAGCTTGGAAGTGAAACACAGAACTTCTAATAGGTACACAAAAGCTTTTGTGACTCAATACACTTTGGATAGTGGTACCATTACCTCTATTCTGAACAAATATTGGGGGTTAGTTAATGAACATTGTGATATGAAGGAAAAAATAGAAGATAAACCACTGGTTTCTTCCAAAAAAGGTAAATGTTTTAAAAATTACTTGGAAAGGCAGAGAACACACTCCCATGGGTTCCACCCCAACAGATGAGTAGGGATGTTGTCACTGTAATAAATGTAGGTATATATTGGCTAGTGAATTTGCTAGAATTGGAAATAGGCATATATAGGTGAGGAGCCATATTCATTGTAATTCTAAAGGTTTAGTATATTTGGCTCAATACCAAGTTTGCCCAGCATTTTACATAGGCAAGACTGACAGAAAGATTTGTGAATGACTCTGTGAGCACATATATGATATTAAAAAGGTAAAATTGCTAGTGCATTGTTGAAGCACACTAAATGAAATGAGGGTCTTTTTTTATTTTTGGTGCTTGAAAAAATGGAACATAATCCCAAGGGTGGGCTAACAAGTGAATATGTGGAACGCCGTGAGTTGTGGAGGCAGTTATATTTAAATGCCAATAACCTACCTCCGCTGAATTAAATTTGTGCTATTAACTGTCTATTAAAGCTGAAACATTATGAAGTGTAATGATTGTGGATAAGATTAGTAGTTTTAAGAATTATTTACATTCATTGCATGTATTTATTATACAATTTGAGTCATGATATTTTGTATTTTATGTAATTCAGTTTTTTATTAATTTAAGAAGTAAGGAGATTGGATATATTTTCCCACATGATTAATTTACGGGAGTTTTATGCTTTGGGAATGAAATGCATTACTTGTTCTAAAGTTCAATGTATATAAACAAAAGTGCTAAACTGGCAATAAAATGTAGTTCATTGATACCTTTTGAGTCTGAGTGTTACATAGGTTCATAGGTTCATAGGTAGGTACTAGGCTATTGGCCCTAGGGCATAATTAAGCCTAGCCAAAAAAATGTTTTTGCTTACGCTTCCCTCCCAAGTGGTTTAGTTTCCTGTGCCCCTGTCTAGCAGGGCCACCGAAGTGATTCCCGGGATTAATTTCCTGTTTCCCATCCACTCATCAAGATTCCTCTTGAAGAGCGCTAATGAGGAGCTCTGCCTCACATTTATGAGGACCTTATTCCAGAGCAAGGGAAATCTCTGGGACACAAATCTGTCCCTCCAAGTCCTGTTTATTGTTGATGTCAGGTTTACGTCCCTTGAGTGAGTAGCTCTGGTGGATTGGGTTTTCCTTAGGTGTAGCATTTCTACATGGTTTTGTTTTCAGTTGTTTTATTTATACCTCATAGTGACCATTCAACTGTTTGGTTAAAGGGAATATTCTCCAATCCCCACTGTACTGGCAAAACTGGTAAATTTCATTCAGCTGATACTGGATTTGCTGAAGTGGCTCTATCAGAAGTGGATGACTTTCCATTTCCCTTAAAAGTTGTGCTCCTATATATGTATATGTTTATGTATATGTATATATGTTTATGTATATGTATATATATATGTATATATCTCAAATAGGCACCTGACTGTATATATCTCAAATAGGCACCTGACTGTAGAAGGAAATGTTTCTTCTCCCAGCCATTCTGCTCATTCCCTATTTTTCCAACTTATGTTTTAGCCTCTAGTTGTGTATTCTTTTTCATCACTTTTCTATATTCCCATTTTTAATCTTTATTAAGTTAAAAAGTAGATCAGCAGACAGCATTTGAGGCTGCCACATATCTTCTCTTTTCTGCTGCTACTGTGCCCAGGACAGTGCAGACCCTCCCTGAGGTACATGCACTACTTCTGGTTCTAATTTCCTGTAGACTGCAATGTGGTACTAATTGGTCATTCCAGTCCCTGCTGCAACCACAAGTGGAATATTTAATGAGCTGTTGCCCACTTACTCTTTCTTGCATGTATTCATTCATACTGAGCACTGGGCTTCACTATGTCAACAAAGTAAACAGCGGTGGGATGTCCATAATCTTTTCTGCCCTCTTTCTGTATCCCAGACTATAAACCAGATATGGTGGTTGCCCCACACACATGACTTGGTCATTGTGTTAAAGACACTGACATTATTCTCCAAGGTTACTTTATGCTCTGACAGTGTGGAACACATAATAGCACAAATGAGATTAGTAAGACCTTATCTGAAGCCTTATCCTAATCTGTCTGTCAGAGCTGTACCTGGGGCCACATCTAAAGCCCAGTGACATTCCCTGACCTGGCACTCTTCAACTATAAATTCAGAAGTAAAAAAGGGTCCATTTTCCCATGTGGCTGGTGCTCACCTTTGGAGCAAGCCAGGTTCTAGTTCCACCAATTTCTATGATTTCTACACCACTCAGTTGCAAGTTGAGAAATAAACACAGAGTCTTTCTACTTTTAAAACTCCAGTAAACTGCTTGATCCAACTTTACCTTATACCACACACAGAGTGAAGTGATGCAGTACTTCAGGCCTGTCTACAAAAGCAGCATCAAAATGTATTTCTGCAGTGGAGGTGCAGAAATAAATACAGGTACTGCACTGCTGATCAAGAGGCATCTTCAGATCATGCCCCCTAACACCTTGTGATCAGGGTGGCTGCCCCCTTCACCCCACCCTAGCTATGGTTCTTCTGTCTGTTCCTTATACCTGCCATCTACTGTTGTAAGGGATTCCCTCATTATATCATGCACATTCACCAAATTAAAATCCCTCACACTAGCATATGTCTTCATTCCTTTAGAATATCTAGATGTCACAGCTGGATGACATTTTTTCACTGCTAACCTTAACCAACAAAGATAAATCTCTACAGTGGGTTATTTTAATATGCATTTGCTCTAGTCTAGGTTCATAGGTAAGTACTAGACAATCAGTCTACAGACCATTACAAGCCTTGCCAATCATATTCAAAAGGTCCCTCCCAGTCCCAAGGAAGGCAAGGCAAGATTTACCAGGGGGAAATTTGAGGCTGATTATCCAATCACCTAGGTTTACCCTGAAAGTGATAAGGAGCTATTCTGCCTGGTAGATTGTAGAATTTTGTCCCAGAGGTGAGGCATACATTGGGATATAAAGCTTCGCACCAACATATCTTATCTGTTGATGAAGGTTTAGCTCCTTTCACCTGGTATTTGAGGTACTATTAGTTCTGCAAAGGGACTGTAGGTCAAAAAGGGATGGATCTTTCATGGCTCCAAAGGCTAGAATTCGATTTCCACCAGCCGGACTATATGAAACTGTGTACAGAGAGAGGACCACCATCTGTCCTGATAACTAATATTCTTGATTCTACGGATCATTTTAGTTATGCATCTCAGTATGAATGATATGTTTAGACAAATACATACCAAAACGTGCATTATATTCACTAATGGGTCTAATGAGATATAGGGGAATCATGACTTCATTGGATATAATGGAGATATCTTTGGAAATTAGATAAGCCACAAAGAAAGCTTTCTAAACTACTGTAGAGACATGATGATCAAGCAATAAGGAATTAGTAAAAGTGTTTAGATCCCTTACAACAATGTCTGATTAGTGGGGGTGCATCACCTATTTGGTATGTAAAAATGTTTTGCTTAACAAAATGAACTATGCTGCATTTTTTTCACATTTAATTTAACTCCTTACAGCTGAGTGCACCTCCAGATGTTTCTGCAGTTACCTCCTACTGTACCTCTAGGTGTCAAATATTGCATGTTCATATTTGCAGGAATCTCTTTTTGCTCATGAAATTGCCAAGACCTGGAATAACCTTCCTCCTGACCCAAGACTTATAAATTCTACATCCTCCTTTAAGACTTTCCTGAAATTATATCTCTGCTCCAACCATCTATGCAACTGTAACAAGCCACCATAAAACAACATACTACTACAGAGAAACCTTTTTACAACTCAAGTGCATCCTCTGCCAAGGTCACTGTTCACTTCTGAACTCATCTTAATGTTCACGGTAAATATTGTACATATTGTAAATATTTCTACAGGTACCTGTTTATCTACCAGCAAATTTAGACCTATACTCTGACCTATTGTAATTAGTGCTTTAACTTGTTGTTATACTATGTTAAGGTAATCTACACCTTCTGTCATGTTATTGTAAATTGTATTTTCTCTCTCTTTTTTTTTTTTTTTTTTTTGTTCTGGAGCTTTTCTCCCCAGGACTCTGCTGAAAATGGACACCCACTGTCCATTCGGACTATCCTGGTTAACAAATGTGAAATAAATAAATAAAAAATAAATTTCAACACCATGCTACATACAAGGTATCAGAATACTTTATCTTGAAGTATACATGATGGCAAACACAATTGTGTTGATATTTGACCTCTGCCAATGAGTATTTGTTAGGACTGTAAGATGATAACTTCATTTTCTTAAAATCTGACGCCGCACCCACTGAGAGTTAAAGGTACACACTCAAAAGAGATGTACTGGAGGGAATGAGTTAAGATAACTGTACTTGCAACAGTTGTTAAAATGGTTTAACCCATGTTGAAGCAACTGTAAGTCAGGGCCTGATTGAATAGCAGTACCCAATTTACAGTCATCAACAAACTTAGATAACCATGTGTTCATGGGTACTTACTAGGCTAATGATCACTGAGGATCTTCATAAGCTTATCCATGCATTCCCAATAGGTTTCTAGCCCTAGTAGTTTATTACAATGAACCCAGAGCCCCTTAAATTATGATAACCATTAAGTCAGGGGCAGGCAGGCATTTACATGTTATCCTGCACATAAGGGACACGGGTGACAATCCAGGGATGAACTTCCACTCATAAAGATTTCACCTGAATAGATTAAGAGACATACTTTGATTTACATGGAAAAGAATATGATACCAGGCAAGTGATATTCTCTGAGACATATGTGTCCCACCAGCATATTCTATTTAAGTTACTGAAGAGATTGAGATCTCCTGAGTGGGTGGTTCTGCTTCTATTGGACTTGTAGATGTGTATTAGATCTGGAAGGATAGATCAGTTGAGACTCTGTAAGTGAGGCAGAGATAGCCCCTCAGTACTCTGTAAGATACTGAAAAGAGGGACAATGCTTTGAGATGATCAGTGAAGCCTTTGTGATTTAGGCCCCTGATTCTCTTAGGATGAAATCATTATGGCCCCTTTAGTTGTGACAGGTGTTTGAGAGATACATACCAAAGGTGGCATTATACTCAATGATCAGTGAAGAATACAGTGGAATGATCACCTTTCTGGACCGGGATGCCATACCCTTACTAATAACCTGCTCATTGAAAAAGGACTTTCTTACAGCAGTGGATATAAAGCGATTGAATGACAGCTCATTGTCCATTAGAATGAAGGTCTGAGAAGTATATGCCAAACAGGATATTGACAAATACTGAGCCATGTGGTACACCACTGGCAACCTTTTTTGCTTTCAGGGGTTGCATCTGCAACTTCAACCACATGGGTACTGCCATATAACCAATTATCTATCTACTGAATAACAAGGATTTATATATAGTCAAAAATGCTTGCATGGGGAATAATGACATAAGGCTTAGGTAGATTCAGATGATATGTTATATGCACTCCATAACTGCTATCCATTGCTTCATAGGTTCATAGGTAGGTACTAGGCTATTGGCCTAGGGCCTATATAAGCCTAGCCAAATGGTACCCTGGCTTTTGCCAACCAAGAAAATTATTTTCCTGTACCCTTGTCAAGCAGAGCCACAGAAGTGATCCCCAGGGTGAATTTCCTATCTCCCATCCAGTCATCAAGATTTTTCTTGAAGAGTGCTAATGAGGAGCTTTGTTTGATATAAATAGGTAGTTTGTTCCAGAGTATTGGAAGTCTCTGGGACAGGAATATATCCCTCCAGCATGTTCTATTTATTGTGGTGACAAGGTTTAGGTCCCTAGAGTGTGTAGTTTGACGGGACTGGGATTTTTTTACGTGGAGCATGTCCAACAGCTCTAGGTTTGACATAACTTTGTATGTTAGGCAGAGGTCGCCTCTGAGTAGGCGATATGTGACAGAGTAAAGCTGGAGTTTTTTGAGACTGTCTGCATAAGGCATCTGTTTGAGGCTAGTAATCCTCTTTGTGAGGTATTTCTATGGCGTTTCCAGTTGTTATAGATGTCTTGTGAGGTACATACCAAAAGGGGTGTTGTACTCTATAATGGGTCTAATGAGTGATGAGTAGAGGGGAGCAATGACCTCTTTTTTCCTGGATTAGAAACCTTTTGTGATGAGGTGTGCCACGTAGAAGGATTTCCTGACTACTGTGGCGATGTGATTATCAAAGGAAAAACTACTGTCCACCTGTGTCCCAAGGTCTCTTATCACACTTTCAGTGTTAAGTAGATTACCGCATATGTGGTAGTTCATGGGCACAGAGTTTTTACTAAAAGGGATGACAATGCACTTTTTGGCATTGAGCTTAAGGCCATGGCTTTGACACCAGGCATCTGTCTCAGTGAGGCCCTTTTGCAGGATGTCCACATCGTTAGGAGTTTTGATTATGGCTCCTAGTTTGAAGTCATCTGTGAACTTTGCTAGCCAAAGACCTTCTCTGTTAGCCTGTACTTCAGAGAAGTAGATACCAAACAGGAGAGGACCTAGGACTGAACCCTGTGGTACTCCACTTGTCACTGGTCTGAAGTTGGATTTAGAGTCTGCTACTTTCACAGTGTGGGTTCTGTCAGTGAGCCAGTTGGCAACCCATCTTGTGACATAGGGATTTATACCTAGTTTAGTGAGTTTGTCTATAATTCCAGAGTGGGGGATGGTGTCAAAAGCCTTGGCGAGATCTAGATGTGTGAACCACCTTACCCTCATCTACGGCTTTGGTGACCTGTTCAAAGAAGTCTATCAGGTTTAGGAGACATGATCTGCCTTTTACAAACCCGAACTGGGTAGGGTCCAGAGTTTGGAGATTACCAATGTCATTGTTTATAAGTTCCATGATGATACATTCCATAGCCTTGCAGACCAGGCTGATCAGGCTAATGGGATGGAAGTTCCTGGGGTCCGTGGTGGCTCCCCCTTTGTAGAGTGGGATAACTGTTGCTGTGCGCCATTCAGTGGGCACAAAGCCTGAGGTGAGGCTATGATTGAACATGGTACTTAGGTGGGGTGCCCGTTAGTTCTGTCTTTCATGTAGAACACAGCCTGGGATGTTGTCAGGTCCCATGGATGCTGTGTTTTTGGCTTTGGAGAGTGTGTTTTTTACCTGTGCAGTCGTGATTATAGGTACTTGCATTCTTCTGGTATACAGATGGGCCCTTTAGGGGATGAGAGAGGGGTAAAGTTAGCACTGAACCTATTTGCCAGGATGTTGGCAATATCAATTTGTTCTGTATATTTAGTACCATTGTGCTGTAACTCAGAGCAGATCTGAGTGTTGCCATTGAGATTCTTGACATAGCTATAGAATGCTTTGTGGTTGTCTTTAGAATCAGTGGCGATTTTGTTTTCGTAACTAGCTTTGGAGGATTTTATGAGGGATCTCAGCTTCTTACTGAGACTGACCACGGAGTTCCTCCAGTCGTGGGATTTTACTCTTTTTTTCAACAGTTTCTTTCTTCTGTTGCAGAGTTTGTTTATGGCAGGGGACCACCAGATTGGCTTCCTTTTTTTGGAGGATAGCATCTTGGTTCTGTTAAGGATTGCATGATCCATGCACTCGTGTAAGTGCTTATAAAGTGCAATTGTATAGGATTCATCAGTCGTATCTCTATTGTCCGTCAGCATGGGTGTCGTGAAGTTTGCTACTTCTGTCTTAAGAAGCATGAAGTTGGCTTTGGAGAAATGTTTTACTTTGGTTTCCCTAATTGGGGTTGGGGGTGGGATGTGGATGTCTAGGGTGATTTGCATGTGGTCGGATCTGACCAACGAGGAATTGACCTCTGGTGTGTTGCCCATGTTGGTAATGACCAAGTCTAGGATATTGCTACCCCTGGTGGGGGTGTGGATAAGTTGATCCAAGGCATTGGAATTTATGAATTCCAGAAAACGTTGAGCACAAGAGTTGGTACATGAGTAGTTTTCCCAGTTAATGGTGGGGTAGTTGAAATCACTCATTATTAGGGTGTTAGGTTGTACCCTAATATTTTCCAGTGTATCAAGAAATGAGGAGTGGAAATCCTGGGGCATGGTAGAGGATCTGTAGCAAGCTACAATTTGAATTGCGGTCTTGCCCAGAGTTAGTTGCACTTGGATAATCTCAGATGCATTATGCTGAACAACTAGCCTGGAGGTGTGGATATCCTTAATGAATATGGACACACCTCTGCCTTCAGTGCTTCGGTCCAGGTAAGATGGCTGAAAGGTGTGGCATGAATTATAGCCTGGTAATGCAGGGGTGCTCTCTGGAGCCTTGAACAAGGTCTCTGTCACTGCACAGATGTCGATGTTCTCCATTTTAAGGAGTGCCTCGAGTGAGTGCATTTTGAGGTTTAGGCTTCTAGCATTAAGTAGCATTACCCTCAGATTTTGCTTGCTTGTACCTGTTACTGTGATGAATTTGTCATTTGAATCTTGCCTAAAAAGGCATTATAGGGGTGGGAAGAGCCTTAGCCAGTATCTGGAATCCCAAAGGCGACAGGTGCAGGCCATCTCTGGCAAAGCATCGTGGTTTGTCGATCACGTCATCCCGGGCAGATGAATACTGGATCCCCTTAGAATGACACCAGAAGCTTAGCTAATTGTTGAAGTCAATCATTTTGTCCTTGTACTGTGGTATCATTCTGGGTGATGGCAGGATGCTACTCAGGGCTAGGGTCATACATGCCTGGGCTACAAGATCAGAAAGTTCCTCCATGTCTCTTTTGATGTAGTCCAGGGAGGTACGTCTTAGGTCATTTGCACCAACATGGACAATGTCAAAGTCATATTTGTACTTACTGTGGAGTGACCTGAGCACATGCGTTATGTGGCAGATCCTGGCACCTGTCAGGCAGCTAACAATAACTTTCTCCTTGTTTAGCCTGGTGAGAGGAACATCAGTGTGCCTGACTATAGAGTCACCCATGACTAGAGTGTTGGGTACGTTGTTATGCCTTATGGGCTGTGGTTGAGTGGCACACTGAGTTTGTAGGCTATGTGTCATTTGGGTTGTGTTGAGGGGTGGAGGTTGCTTGCATTTCTGCTTTGGAGGTCCCTGTTGCTTGAGTAGATTTTTTTGAGAGCCTCCAAGAATGTAGGTGTGTTTTTTTCTGTTTCTATGTGTGTGTTTTGGTGGTGTCGGTTTTGAGGGACTATGTGATGAGTGTGGTGTGGTGCGAGTGTATACCTTCTCCTCTTGACTGTCTAGTCCAGTCTTGGGTGAAGAGAGCTTTCCTTTCAGTTTGGTTATATAAGTGCATCTCTCACAGGTTGTAGTGTTGGGTGGTAGGAGTAGCTTTGGTTACTTACTCAAAGAAATTAATGAGTTTAAGGAGGTAGGGCTATCCTTTGACAAAGACAAATTGGAGTGTCCGTTAAGAGATTTTCAATGCCCAGATTAATGAGATCCGAGATATATACTCCATAGCTTTACATATGAGGCTAGTGAGACTAATGAGTCTATAGTTACAAAGCTCTGTGGTCAGCCATCCTTGTGTAATGGGATTACAATGTCTGTTTTCCAGGCTTAGGAATGTAACCAGTGGAGAGGTTTAGATTAAAGAGGAAGAGATAGGCCTGATAATCAAGCAACTTGGTATTTTATCAAGGCCTGTGAATGAGGGTTTTTAGCTTTTGAAAGGGCTGAGTTAATTGCTCCATAGAAATTAAAGAGGGCCTCAGGGGTTGTGGAATCTGTGGAATAGCTATATCTGAAGGTGGAACAAAATTTGCAATACATTTGTCAGCAAGGATATTAGCTATTTCCTTTGTGTTAGTATGTGCAGTATTGTAAGGATTAGCTCTGAGCATTCTTGGGTGTTAGTTTTTAGTTTCCTGAAATAATTGAAGAAAGATTTGCAGTTATTTTTGGTTTTAATAGCTATTTTATAAAGCCCATACTCAGTTTGAGCTTTCTAATGGTACCCTTAAGATCTTAACTAGTTAACATAAATGTGCTCTTACGGTAGGTAGAATTAGATCTCTTATAAGTATTAAGTAATTTCTGCATTGTATGCCAGCTAGTTTATCAAATCTGACTCTACCTCTTGGAGCCTCGGCTAAGTTGAGCTCTGCTCCTACCTCAGTTTCAGAGCCACCAGCTCAGCCTTGGAGTCAGCCTTCTGTCTCTTCAGAGCAGAGTCTCTTCAGAGTGGAGCAGGGAGGCTCTCAAACTGATGAACAGGATGCTGTTGCCCCAGACAGCCCCGATCATGGAGCCAACCTCTCGTCCCTTCCAGATGCCAGTGTTGATCTCCTCACCACTGCCTCCTCCCAAGCGTAGAGACCCAGAGCCTCAGGAGACCCCTGCAGGTGGCATTGTCTGTTCTGAAACTTCTCCAGAGTATGCCTCCGAAGAAGTCCCTAGAAAGAGACTGTGCAAGAGGAAGCACATAGGCACCCCTGAGTCTGTCACTTCTGATACCAATTTGGATGATTCTGAGGGGTCCCCATGGTCTCCCTCTGAGAATGTCTCTTTCTTCAACATCCTTGAGATCCTGAAACAGAGGGGTGGCTGGAAGTCCACCAACCCTTCAGAAGAAGAGTCGGTATACCTGGAGCCTTCTGGATCTTGCCCTTCCACCTCCTTGGGTGACTCCCCCATTTGTCAAATTATTGGGTGTAATTTCTCCTAAGGCTTGGAAATCACCTGATATAGTGGAATCTGTTCTGAGGAGGCCTAACAAATTTATTACTGCCCCCTCAGAGAAGGAATTCCTGACTAAGGGTGTCACTGTAGATGTGATGGTGGTGGCGGTGGCCACTAAGAAGGAGTTATTGGAGACCTCCTCATCTGTTCATCCACCTAACATGGAGTCTAGGACCATGGACAGGTATGGAAGGCATGCCTTTTCTTCAGTGGCCTTCACCTTACAGTCGCTGAATTGCCTTACCCATTTTATGAGACTTCAAAGGATCTGAAAGAGATTGAAGATACCCTTTGGGTGCTGTGGCTCGGGGGTCTATGGACCAAATATCCTCACAGCTCTCCACCCTCAATTCCATAGTTAAATCCTCCATGAGACTCATTTCATATGCGGCTGATGGAGCGACAGAGCAGTGACAGGAATTTCCCTGAGGATGCATTCCTAGATGCGTCTTTGCAACTTTGCCGAACCCTTCGTCGTCCTTTACCGTTTCTTCCTTTGATGGTTCATCCTTTTTTGGACCAAAGGTGAAAGAAACTTTGACTAGGTGCGAACAGGATGGGAAGACCTTATCTGCCATTGGAGTCTGTTTTTCTGCCCTGTCTAGACCTTATCCCAAAGGTCAAAAGGGTGGAAAGATGTGGTTCTGCAAGTCCCAAAAGGCTTCTCTGACTCACGTGGTGACTCCAACCTTGTGACAGGGGTAAGTCTGCAAAATCAGGGCAACAGTGATACATTCTCTGACAGGCCCTTCCAGCACTCCTGAATGGAGGCCCACCTGCTCTTCTCTGGAGACAGTTGGGGGTTGATTGTCACTGTACCCAAATGCCTGGCAAGAAATCTCTCAAGACAAATGGGTACAAACAATTATATCCAGATGATATTGCATACCATTTTCCATTCCCCCTCCAGTAAACAAGTCCTTACCAGATGTTCCACCCAGCCAAAAGGACTTTACAACACAAGAGATACTCTCATTGCTAGAAAAAAAAAGTCATCCAAGAGGCCCCCACAGACCAAATGGGATCTGGAACTTACTCATGATTCTTTTTAGTTCCAAAAAAGATAGGGGACTGGAGATCCATTCTAGATCTCAGCAAACTAAACAAAGCAGTGAAGAAGTCAAAGTTCCGGATGGTACCTCTGCAGTCTATATTCCTCTTTATTGGGAAAGACAATTGGATGTGCTCTATAGATCTCCAAGATGCGTACTACCACATAAAGATGGACAGGTAATCCAGGAGACACTTGTGCTTTCGGCTGGGAGCCAGTCATTATCAATTTTGAGTCCTGCCCTTTGGTCTCACTACAGGCCCCAGAGTGTTCACCAAATGCATGGCAGTGGTAACGGCTCACTTGAGATGTCAAGGATTCCATGTGTTTCCATATCTAGATAACTGGCTCCTATCTGCCACCACCAAGCATCTACTACTATGAGCAAGAGATGAAACAATGTCACTTTGAACTAGTCTAGGCATCACAGTAAACTTAAAAAACCTGTCTTGTTGCCGTCAAAGCATATTACCTTTTTAGGCACAGAACTGGATTCAAGAAATATGATGGCAAAACTTACCCCAGACAGAATACAGTCCCTTCATCAGCAAATCAGGATTTTGATGTCAAAAAAGAAAGTTCAGGCTAGATATGTACTGCAGGTTCTGGGTACTATGGCAGCAGCTATTCTTTTAGTTCCCCTAGTATGACTTCACATGAGGGTTCTGCAGTGGTTGCTATTTGCTCAATGGTCAATGCAGGATCTTCCTCTTTCACATCAGATTATTATCACAGATTCTTGCAGAAGAGATCTCCTTTGGTGGCTGCAGATGGACCAGTTGTGTCAGGGATGACCCCTTTTCCTTCCTCAACCCAATGCAGTACTGACCACGGATGCTTCCCAGATCGGGTGGGGGGGGGCATTATCTGGGGATGACAGTCCAAGGTCTATGGCAAGAATATGAAAGCCACTTGCACATCAACATTCTGGAGATGAGAGTGTTGCTCTGTGTTGCAGGCATTTCAGGACTCTCTACCGACAGGGAAGGTTGCAATTCAGACAGACAACATGCCAGTAGTGTGGTACATAAATAAGCAGGGAGGAACCAAATCCTACCCACCCTGTTGGGAGGCTTAACGAGTTTGGCAATGGGCGATCACTTCTCATTGCTTTCTGATAGCAATGCACATCCTGGGGAAATCCACCGTGATAGCAGACAAACTCAGCAGAGTAATTCTGTTGCCTCATGAGTGGTCCCTGAAAACAGAGATTGTGGAAAAGATTTTCCAAAAATGGGGCCAGCCTTGCTGTGACCTTTTTGCCACTGCCATGAATGCCAAATACAGCAACTACTTTGCCCTCATTCCTCCTCTGGGGAAGTCACCAAAGGATGCACTGGTTCATGATTGACTACTCTATGCCTTTCCCTCATTCCCCTTAATACGCAAAGTACTTCAGAAAGCCAGCATGTTGAAAAGCAAGATGATTTGCATTACACCTTACTGGCTTCGACAAGTTTGGTTCCCCTTTCTCTTGACCCATCTGCTGGAAGAACCGTGGATTCTGGATCCATTTCCAGACCTTTTGACCCACTTATCAGGAACGTTCCATCTGTCCATACATACCCTCAAGCTGACAGCATGGCTACTCCAATTCCACACTTAGCCAGGTGTTACTCTTTTTCTACTGCAGTGAGTCATATTCTTACCTCTTCACATAAACCATCTACGAGGAGATTGTATGCCAGTAAGTGGAAAAGATTTTCCTGCTGGGCTGTGGGACAGAACATAGAACCTTTTACAGCTCCTATTACCGCTATCCTGGAATTTCTGTCCAAACTCTTTGATGAAGGAACTGCAGTGGTGACAATCAGAGTTCAACTGGCAGCCATTTCTAATTTCCATACTGCGGAAATGGGAGCTCTCATTATGTCTCATAGGTTATGTAAAGCTTTCCTTAAAGGCACTTTTTTACTCAGACCCCAATCAAAGAGCCCCCAGCCACTTGGGACCTAAATCTTGTGCTAAACACATTGGTTTTACCACCCTTTGCACCCTCATCATCTTTTGATTTGAAGTTTTTGTCATGGAAGACTATTTTTGGTAGCCATAACCTCTGCCAGATGATTATCAGAATTACAAGCTCTTTCTATTCATTTTCCTTATATAATTTTCCACAAGGATAGGGTATCCTTGAGAACTAATCCATTCTTCCTTGCAAAAGTCTGTTCAGAGAATAATATAAACCAATTCATTGAATTGCCCATGTTTTTTTCCAAACTACAGGGACAAGGCAGAATATAGATTGCACCAGTTGTATGTGCATAGGCAGCTACACTTTTAATTGCATAGAACAAAAGGCCTCAGGAAATCTGACCAGCTTTTTGTGTCCTTTTCTGATAAAAAGAAAGGGTTACCAGTTTCCAAAGTAGCCTTGGCTGACTGATTGCATTTCCTTCTCTTACAGTAAGGATAATAAACAACTGCCTGGGAAGATAAAGGGGCATTCCACAAGAGCAGTGTCTATGTTTTTGGCCTTTCAGTCCAAACTTCCTATAGACTCTATTTGTGCAGCTGCCACATGAGTGAGACCTCATACCTTTATCACTCATTACAAATTAGATGTGGCCTCCTGCAACAGATCTTCTTTTGGATCCACTGTATTAAAGAGAATTTTCTCCTAAGCCACCCGGGGATTAAGGTGCTAGGGACGCTGTCCCAACCTGCAAGAATTACAGCGAGATAGGACAACATAACATTAAGAAGTTATGTACTTGCCATAATGTTCTTCTATGTTGTCCATCTTGCCTACATTCTTGCATCCCACCCTCCTACCCCTATCCTGTGTTCTTGGAGGAATGGGTAGACAAGTCTATTCTTATGTACATAGTTATGATGATTTGGAGTCTCTGGGTTTTTTCTCTCATACCAAACATCTGTACTTGGATATAAATATATATTTTGCTCTATTTTTTAGGTTAGTCTAATTTTTCTCTTGCAAACAAGATCTGGGGATATAGCTCAGAGCATCATGAGAAGAGAGATAGCCTCGAGCCAGTGGAAGCTCTCGAGCTTTAGTATTCATCCGAGACGGAACCGTGAATAGCTCCGAACCCAACCTGCAAGAATGTAAGTGAGATGGACAACAAACATAGAATGTTATGGTAAGTACATAACTTATTATTTTTGCAAATATAGAACACAAGTGAACCAAGACAAAACTGCTACTTCAATTCTATTTCCACAGAAACAAAATTCAGTCCAGGATAAAGCAAACTTCTTCTTTATTCCATAAAGTAGAGAACAACGAAATGAGCGCTTTCACGTATTTGTAATACACTTCATCAAATTTCAATATACAATGAAGCAGCTCAGTTTATATAGTATATGCATTCCTTTAATTGATACAATTGATTTACTTATTAAAACCACCTGTCTCTATTAAGCAACGTAACTGTTTCTTAAAGTCACAGTAAGACTGTGCTTAATCTAGTGTACCTAATAGTCTCTATTCTACAGCATTATATGTAGAATTTGTATATATATAAAATACCTGAATATACATATGGAACATTGATCATATTCAGTTAAATAAAATACAAAAAATATATATATGAATAAACATTAAAATAAAATGAGACAAAGAAAAAAGAAAGATAGAATAGTCTAGCTATAACATATGTATTAGTAAGTCTCAAAATACTTCCCCATATATCTAGCACTTATCCAAGCCAGAAACCTCATTAACTACCACTCCATTCTGTCCGCTTCTTTCATATTATGTATAACCAAAATATATACACATACTAATTTCCATTTGTGAACAGTATAAAAAGTAATGATATATCAATAAATATATAAATAGACAGAATATACATACATATGTATGTATACGCATAAATATGCATATACCTATGTACCTACATATATAAACAAATAAAGTGCATAGTGCAGATCTTATAAGCATGTATTAATCCCTGACTGACATATACATATCAACTCATATATGGACCAATAAATATATATGATTAAATACATGAAAAAAGCAGCATACAAGTAAATATATATAGATGCAGATATAAATAAATAAATAACTATATGAAACAATTAACTATTGTTATTTAAAGTGCTAAGTGCAAAGTGCATGTGGGCTAGACCATTATTAGTAGTCCTATACCATATATATACACAATCAAAATGAATTAACATGTAACAGTATGTAAAAAATATACATGTAAATATATAAAAACCATATATATATATATAAAATAAATATGAATAAATATGTATGTAAAACAATAAAATTATTATATCAAGAACCTATAATGTATATATTGACATGAGTCTATACCAAAATGTGCAAAATATTAAATTTATTTTTGTTATATCATAGACGCTACAGTGTTCACTATAAATATAGTTCATTCAACACCACACCATAAAGCTCATAAGAAAATATGTATGTATAGTTCAATAGCCCATACCCATAAATTGGTGAATCTCCTATATATCATCACACATAATCTACAATGACCAACAAATATAAACCAATCTATCCTTCATGCTAATCTTATCTTAACATGGGTCCCATGGGAACATACTGGTTTAAACCAGGTGGATGATGTGCTCTCATCCTTAAAATCCAGTTTTTTTTTTAACTTATTATTTTTGTGAATGGTCTCTGTATTTTCATAGGTTCATAGGTTCATAGGTTGATACTAGGCTATCTGCCCTAGGGCATTTATAAGCCAAGCCAGAGTGTGTTTGGCTTTCGCCACCCTTTTGGATTGGTTGACTGTGCCTCTGTATAGTAGGTCACAGAAGATAGCGCTTTTAAGGTTAGTTTACTATGCCTGTGTCTAGCAGGAACACAGAAGAGATCCCAGGGGTAAACTTACGATCTCCCATCCACTTGTCAAGATTTCTGTTGAGGAGGGTCAGTGAGGGGCTCTGCCTAACATGGATTGGGATTTTGTTCCAGAGTGAGAGGAGCCTCTGGGATATGAATCTGTCCCTCCAGCATGTCCTATTTATTTCTGTGCTGAGGTTTAACTCCCTGGAGCATGTAGCTCTAAGGGATTTGGATTTCCTGAGGTGGAGCATGTCCATTAATTCTGGGTTGGACATGGCTTTATACATCAGGCATAGATCGCCTCTGAGTAGGTGGTAAGCAACTGAGTAGAGCTGGAGTTTCTTTAGCCGAACTGCATAGGGCATCTGTTGAGTCCCTTGATCCTATTGGTGAGGTACTTCTGGGGTCTCTCCAGTTGCTGCAGGTTTTGGGTAAGGTACATCCCAAATGGGGCATTGTATTCAATTATGGGCCTGATGAGTGATGAGTAGAGGGGCACAATGACCTCTCTTGATCTAGATGTGAACCCTTTTTGTGATAAGGTGGGCTATATAGAAGGTCTTTCTAACCACTTTGGCAACGTGATTGTCAAAGGAGAGATTACTATCTACTTGGGTCCCAAAATCCCTAATTACTTCTTCTGTACTTAATGGATTACCACCTATGTGGTAATTTGTGGGCACTTTGTTTTTCCCAAAGGGAATGACTATGCACTTTTTGGCATTTAGCTTTAGGCCATGGCTCTGGCACCAGTTATCCATCTCTGTGAGACCCTTTTGGAAGATGCTTTTGTCAGCTGGAGAGTCGATTATGGTACCCAGTTTGCAGTCATCTGCGAACTTGGTCAGCCATAGTCCTCCCATGTTAGCCTGTACCTCAGAGAAGTAAATACTGAACAAGAGAGGTCCCAGGACTGAGCCTTGTGGGACGCCACTTGTAACTGGTTTAGAGTCTGACATGGCACCTGCAATTTTGACCATGTGGGTTCTATTTTATTACGTGAGCGCTTTCTGGAAATTCAATGACTTCCCTTCCTTCAGGTCTGAGGAAGGGAAGTCATTGAATTTCCAGAAAGCGCTCACGTAATAAAGTGTCTGTTTGTTCTGCCTGAAGCAACTAGTCCTGGTTTTCGTTTATTCGGTTTAGTGTGTTTACATCGTGCCTTTGTCTGCATGTGGGTTCTATCCCTGAGCCAGTTTGCAACCCATCTTGTGACATAGGGGTTGATATTTAAGCTGGTGATCTTATTTATGATGCCTGAGTGGGGTACTGTGTCGAAGGCTTTTGCGAGGTTCAGGTAGGCTGTGTGGACTACCTTCCCTTCATCTATGGCCTTGGTAACTGCTTCAAAGAAGTTGACCAGGTTCAAGAGGTAAGATCTGCCCTTAACAAAGCTGAATTGGGTAGGATCCAGTGTCTGGAGATTCCCAATGTCTTTGTTTATGAGTTCCATGATGATACACTCCATAGCTTTGCAGACCAGACTAGTCGCGCTTATAGGGCGATAGTTTCCTGGGTCCGTTGTGGCACCGCCTTTGTGGAGCGGAACCACTGTTGCTGTACGCCATTCCTTGGGTACATATCCTGTAGTAAGGCTTGGATTGAACAGTGACTTTATGTGAGGATTCAGTTCATCTTTGAGCTCTTGTAAGACACAGCCCAGGACACCGTCCGGTCCCATTGATGCTGTGTTTTTTGCTTTGGAGAGGGCAGCTCTCACCTGTGCATCTGTGATGTCAGGGAGGCTACATTCTGTTGGGATAGACATTTGCTCTTTTGGGGGGTAAGGGAGGGAGAAGTTTGCACTGAACCTGTCTGCCAGGATGTTGGCAATGTCTGTGGGATCAGTGTATTTTTTGTCATTTTGCACTAACTCGGAGCATATCTGGGAGTTGCCACCCAGATTCCTGACATAACTAAAGAAGGCCTTGTGATTATCTTTAGTGTCTTGTGCAATTTTTCTTTTGAAGCTGGCCTTAGATGATTTTATGAGGGATCGTAGTTTCTTGCTAATACTGATCAGAGACGCCTTCCCTTTTTGGGATTTTGCTCTATCATGTAGTAGCTTCCTCCTTCTGTTGTATAGCTTATTTATGGCTGGGGTTCACCAGACAGGTCTCCTGCCTTTGGAGGAGTGGGTCTTGGTTTTATTTGGGATTGCACAATCCATGCATTCCTGTAGGTGTCCATAGAATGCGTTTGTAAAGGTTTCTGTGGTTTGGGCAGTATTTTCCACTGGCCCAGGGGCTTTGAAGGATTCCACCTCAGTTTTGAGAAGTGTGAAATTTGCTTTTGAGAAATTCTTCACCGTGGTTTCCTTGGCTGGGGGTGGGGATGGGATATGGATGTCCAGTGAGATTAATTTATGGTCTGATCTTACCAATGAGGGGTACACCTCTGGTGTGGAACATAGAGTCCCCATGTTGGTGATGACCAGGTCCAATATGTTTTCCCCTCTTGTGGGAGTGGTGACCAGCTGTTCCATAGCATTTGAGTTTATAAATTCTAGGAACTGTTGGGCGAGGGTGTTGGGGCTTGAGTACTTTTCCCAGTCAATGTTTGTGTAGTTGAAGTCACCCAATATTATAGTGTTTGGAGAGACCTTCATATTTTCCAGTGTTCTCAGGAAAGCCGAGTGGGATTCTTGAGTTTGGGAGGGTGGTCTGTAGCAGGCTACAAACTGAAAGGCAGTTTTGCTGACTGTTAGTTGCACATGGATGGTTTCTGATGCTTCGTGCAGTGCCACTAACCTGAAGATGTGGGTATCTTTGATGAATATGGATACACCCCCTCCTTTTGTAGTTTGGTCTGAGTTTTGAGGCCGAAAAGCATGGTATGAGGTATAACCTGGTAGTGCTGGGGTGCTCTCAGGAGCCTTGAACCAGGTTTCTGTTACTGCACAGATATTGATATTCTCCATACTGAGGAGAGCCTCGAGTGCGTGCATCTTGAGTTTTAGACTTCTGGCATTGAGCAGCATTACCCTTAGTTATTTTTTCCTTGTGTTGTCTATGAAGGTGGGTTTGTCTTTTGAGCCTTGCCTAAAAAAGGCACTATGGGGGTGGCAAGAGCCTCAGCCAGTATTCAAAATCCCAGGGGTGACAGGTGCAAGCCCTCCCTAGTGAAGCAACGTGGCTTGTCGATCATGTCATCCCAGGCTGACAGACACTGGATCCCCTTTGAATGACACCAATACTTTAGCCAATTGTTAAAATTGATCATTTTGTCTTTATACTGTGGCATCACTCTTGGTGAGGGCAAGATGCTACTCAAGGTCAGGGTCATACTGGCCCAGGCTACATGATCAGAGAGCTCCTCTATGTCTCTTTTCATGTAGTCCAGGGAGGTACGTCTCAGGTCATTCACACCAGCATGGACAATGACGGAGTCATATTTGTACTTGCTTTGGAGTGACCTGAGTGCTTGTGTTATGTGGCGGATCCTGGCACCCGACAAGCAGCTTACAATGACCTTCTCCTTTCCTATCATTATCTCACCAATGTTTGACAACTGTCTGGCAACTGTGATTGGCAATATCAGAGATTCATAAAAATATTTCTGAGAATGATCCCTGCACTTTGCTGACATCATCTTACGAATATATCTCATCTCTCTATCTAAACATCCATCTGTACATTCATTTCTCAATGGAACAAGATTCTCTTGCATATAACACATTGGTCACTTTTGAGTTCTTTCTTGACAATTGGAGGACTACCCACAAATGTACTCATGGGATAAGCATCATGATGCTTCATTTAGAAGGATGACAAATCAACCAACTATACTCACTGGGTTGTAATTACTCAAGCTGACAGCCTTGTAAGAACTTTTGAACTAGTCTTTCTTTTTCTATTTGTCATTCTGTCAACATAGGTAACATTCATTAAGCATTCATCCATTCCTCATGAATCAATAAGTCTGCCTTCTGTAACATTCATTAAGGTTCATAGGTAGGTACTGGGCTATCTGCACGAAGGCATATATTAGCCCAGCCACGTTGTGCGGTATTCACCACCCCTTTGGTTAGTTCCCTAGGCCCTTGATCTAGCAGCTAGTACCCTTGGCCCCTATCTAGTAGAGCTGTTGGTATGATCCCTGGTGTGAACTTTCTGTTACCCATCCACTCGTCAAGGTTCCTCTTGAAGAGTGATAGTGAGGGGCTCTGTCTTATGTAGATTGGGACCTTGTCCCATAGCAAAGGAAGTCTTTGCGAAGGGAATCTATCCCTCCAGCATGTTCTATTCATTGTTGTGCTGAGGTTTATATCCCTAGAGCATGTAGCTTGAGTGGATTTGGTTTTGCTAAGATGGAGCATATTCAACAGTTCTGGGTTGGACATGGCTCTGTATTTTAGACAGAGATCGCCTCTGAGATGGCAGTATGCAACAGAGAAAAGCCTTAGTTTTTTCATTCGTGCTGCATAGGGCAACTGTTTGAGGCCAGTAATCATCTTAATGAGGTACCTCTGTGGTCTCTCCAGCTGCTGGAGATGCCTAGCTAGGTACATACCAACTGGTGCATTGTACTCAATAATGGGTCTGATGAGGAAAGAGTAGAGGGGCACCATTACATCCTTAGATCTTGATGCGAACCCTTTCGTGATCAGATGGGTCACATAGAAGGATTTTCTAACCACCTTGGCAACATGGTTATCAAAGAAAGCTGACTATCTACTTGGGTCTCTAGATACCTTATTACTACTTCAGATTTCAGGGGGTTACCTCCTATGTAGTAGTTCGTGGTTACTCTGTTTTTTCCAAAGGGGATTACTACGCATTTTTTAGCATTTAGCTTGAGACCATGGCTTTGACACCATGCATCAGTCTCATTAAGGCCATTCTAGATGATATCCATGTCAGCCGGAGACTCTATTATAGCACCCAGTTTGCAGTCGTCCGCAAACTTGGTCAGCCGCAGCCCTTCAGTGTTTGCCTGTACATCAGAGAAGTATATGCCAAACAGGAGGTGCCCCAGGACAGAGCCCTGAGGCACACCGCTCATTACTGGTCTGGATTCGGACATAGATCCCACTACTCTTACTTTGTGGGATCTGTCTGAGAGCCAGTTTGTGATCCATCCTGTGATGTAAGGGTTTATGCCCAGGTTGGTGAGTTTATCAATAATACCCGAATGGGGAATGGTATCAAATGCTTTAGCAAGGTCAAGGTAAGCCGTGTGTACCTCCTTTCCCTTATCTATAGCCTGAGTAACTGTCTCAAAGAAGTCCATCAGGTTCAGGAGGCATGATCTGCCCTTGATGAAGCCGATCTGTGTGGGGTCAAGTCTTTGGAGGTTCCCAATCTCTCCATTTATGAGTTCCATATTGATTCGTTCCATTGCCTTACAGATCAGACTGGTCAGGCTTACTGGTCGGTAGTTCCCAGGGTCAGTTGTGGGCCCACCCTTGTGCAGCAGAACCACCATTGCTGTGCGCCATTCTATGGGCACATATCCTGTCAAGAGGCTGAGACTGAACAGGGTATTCAGATGCGGGGTTAATTAATTTTGGAGCTCGCGTATGACACAGCCCGGGACACCATCTGGTCCCATGGAGGCAATGTTTTTAGCTTTAGATAGAGCCTTATTAACCAACGTATCAGTAATAATTGGAGTTACACAATCCCCTGGAATGGTAATAGGCCCTGTAGGTGGTGGTGGTGGGGGGGGGGATTTGCACTGAACCTGTCAGCCAAGATGTTGGCAATGTCAGTGGGTTCAGTGTATTTTGTTCCATTTTGTACTAGCTCAGAACAGACCTGAGCGTTGCCATTCAGGTTTTTGACGTAACCATAGAAGGCCTTATGGTTATCCTTGGCATCCTTGGCAACTTTATTTTCAAAACTGGCTTTAGTTGACTTGATGAAGGCCCTCAATTTCTTACTAAAGCTGATCAGGGAAGATTTTTCTACTTGAGATTTGGCCTTTTTTTGTATAAGTCTCCTCCTTTTATTGTATAGTTTGCTTATGGCCAGGGTCCACCAGACTGGTTTCTTCTTGCTTGAGGAAGGAGTCTTGGTTTTATTTGGGATAGCACAGTCCATGTAATCCTGAAGATGTATATAAAGTGCCTTGGTGTAGGATTCCGCATCCTGGATATCATTATCCTTCTGTAGGGGGATAGTGAAGCTTTCCACTTCTGACGCAAGTAGCTTGAAGTTTGCTTTGGAAAGTTTTTTTTACAATGGTTTCTTTGACTGGGGGAGGTAGAGGGGTGAGGATGTCTAGGGTTATCAGTCTGTGGTCTGATCTGACCAGAGAGGGAGTGATAACAGGTGTGGTACTATGGGCACCCATATTTGTGATGACTAAATCCAATATGTTGTCCCCTCCAGTGGGAGAACATACCAGTTGTTCAAGGGCATTTCAATTTATAAATTCTATGAACTGCTGGGCATAGGAGTTAGAACTTTGGTAGTTCACGCAGTCTATACCAGGGTAGTTGAAATCGCCCAAAATTATGGTGTTGGGTAGGACCTTTATATTTTCCAATGCCTCATGGAATGCTGAGTGAGCATTTTGGGACATAGTGGACGATCTATAACAGGCTATGACTTGAAATTTGGTTTTGCCTGCTGATAGTTGCGCATAGATGATCTCTGGGGCATCATGCTGCGCCACTAAGCTGGAGATGTCGGTATCCTTGATGAATATGAATACACCTCCGCCCTTTGTACTGCGATCCAGTAACTGAGGCCGGAAGGTATGATATGAATTGTAACCTGGTAGTGTTGGGGTGCTCTCTGTAGCCTTTAACCAGGTTTCCGTCACTGCACAAACATCAATTTTCTCCACACTGAGGAGTGCCTTGAGTGCGTTCATTTTGAGGTTGAGACTTCTGGCGTTGAGTAGCATTACCCTTAGTTTTTGGTTACCTGTGCTGGTTACGGTGGTTGGTTTGTCCTTTGAGCCTTGCCTAAAAAAGGCACTATGGGGATGGCAAGAGTCTTGGCCAGTATTCAAAAGCCTAGGGGTGACAGGTGCAAGCCATCTCTGGTGAAACAGCGAGGCTTGTCTATCATATCATCCCAGGCAGACAGACACTGGATCCCCTTAGACAGTTGTTGAAATTGATAAATTTGTCTTTGTATTGTGATATCATTCTAGGTGAAGGTAGTATGCTATTCAAGGTCAGGGTCATACCAGCTTGGGCTACATGATCAGAGAGCTCCTCGATGTCTCTTTTCATGTAGTCCAGGGAGGTATGTCTTAGATCATTCACACCAACATGTACAATGACAGCGTCATAACTGTACTTGTTCTGGAGTGACCTAAGTGCCTGTGTTATGTGGCGGATCCTAGCACCTGACAGGCAGCTGACAGTAACCTTCTCCTTGTTCAGCCTGGTGAGTGGAACAACTGTGTGCCTTACTATAGAGTCTCCTATTACTGGCGTGTTGGGTATGGTGTTTTGCCTTAAGGGCTGTCGTGAGGCACACTGCTGAGGTGAATTATGTGTTTTCTGACTTGTGTTTGGAGGTGCAGGTTGCTTGCTTGTCTGCTTTGGAGGGCACTGTTTCTTTTTCAGATTGGTACCTAGTGCCTCCGAATATGTTTTTGTGTATTTATGTGTATGTTTTGCCGGTGCTTGTTTTGTAGATCCATGTGTGACTTGTGGTGTGATGCTTGTGTGTCTCTTCTCCTCTTGACTGTCTGTTACAGTCATAGGTTGAGAGTGCTTAGCCTCCAGTCTGGCTGTGTATTTGCATCTCTCACAAGTGTTTGTGTCTAGAGGTAAGAGGAGAGGGTTGTCTGTATATATGAGGCAGTTGTGACATTGCCTCAGGATGCCCAATTCCACCAGATGAACAGGAGAGTACACCTGAAGCTGACCTCTGGACATGCTTGGAAAAGTAACTTTCACTTGTCTTGCAGACAATCGAGGGTCTTATGCTGTATTATAATAGTGCTGTCTAGGAGATTTGGAAAATAATAGTGTTGTCTAGGAGATCTGGACAAGTGCTGATTTGGGTTATGCAAGTGCTGCAATAAGAGCAGTTGATCTGAAGCACTTGAGTTGAGGCTTGCCTAGTTCTAAGGGAAAATTTGCAGAGCAGACTTTGTGGAGCCAGGTATAGTATACCCCAGCTAACCAGTGCTGCCCGACACTGTTCTGTGCACAAGACCGCGCAAAAAGAGAGTTGCAGGGTTTTAAGAGAGAGAGATCAAGGAGTTTGGAATTGACCCAAAATGGCCAATAAAACTACAGTTTCTAGGCAATAACCACTCCTATAGGGACAGGCAGGCTGCTCAGTGTTAACCACTGCCACTGGTGAACACAGAGACTTCCCTTTAGCCCAAGTAAGCACTGGCCTCCAAGAAACTTACAAACAGTTCAGAACAGCAACTCTGTAACTGAACTTTTGTTTTAAATTATAGAAAGTGGTAAAATAGCAAGATTTTTTGTTTTTTTTGTTTTTGTTTAAGGATAGCAGAGACACACAAGTAGCAAACTAGTCAGAACAGTGCAATAAATGACCCCAACACGTGTGTGCTAGGTCAGAGGCAGGTAAAATGCAATTTTAAGAAAAAACTATTATAAATTAAGTGCAACACAAAAAAATGCAATAAACAGGCTCAGTGTATGTTCTAAATACTGTTTCTAACACAGATATCAACATTTGCAAGCAAGAAAATGCCGAAAAGAAGGCGGTAATGCAGTTTTTCTAAGAAATAAATCAGAAGAAAATACTTAAAATCTCAAAAGTGGCTCCTTTCTTCTCTCAGCATTTTCTCCTCTTGGTAGGTGCTTCACCAACAACTATCAGCACTCATCCATTCCTCATGAATCAATAAGTCTGCCTTCTATTAATTTATTTACCTGTCTATAGCTGCAGGACTGTGTTCTTAGAATCATACCATTGGTTTGCTTGTAAGGCTACTGTAATCAACAATATCTGAGATACTTTCTTGAACAGTTTTGTAAAATAACTTCCATATCACGCATTTCACAACCATCATTCTGAGTTTGGACTGCCTTCAATTTTATTAACATTGGTGGCATTTTGATTGCTGTCTGTCTGTATGAGAGATTTAGTTATTTTTAAGACTCTGAGGGATTAGCTCACAATTTCATAGTCATTTATGATTTTAAATGACAAATGTTACTGTAACTCTTTATAAAACATTGCTTTAGTCAAAAATTGTATACCCAAATGAATGCACTTATTACTAATTACTTTCTAGTAGTAGAAGAAGATGATGCAATATTGGACTCCACTCTGCATGTGCTTTTAGATCTTGTGGGACCAGACAAAGACCCTGAGGTGAAAGCCCCTTGCTTTGAGTATCCCTGACCCATGGCTAAGAGACTCAAGATAATCACCTTATGGTGGGGAGTGCCTACACAAAGGAACTCTCAAGATAATCACCTTATGGTGGGGAGTGTCTACACAAAGGAACTCTCAAGATAATCACCTTATGGTGGGGAGTGTCTACACAAAGGAACTCTCAAGATAATCACCTTATGGTGGGGAGTGCCTACACAAAGGAACTCTCAAGATAATCACCTTATGGTGGGGAGTGCCTACACAAAGGAACTCTCAAGATAATCACCTTATGGTGGGGAGTGTCTACACAAAGGAACTCTTCAAGATAATCACCTTATGGTGGGGAGTGCCTACACAAAGGAACTCACAAGATAATCACCTTATGGTGGGAAGTGCCTACACAAAGGAACTCTCAAGATAATCACCTTATGGTGGGGAGTGCCTACACAAAGGAACTCACAAGATAATCACCTTATGGTGGGGAGTGTCTACACAAAGGAACTCTCTCCCCAGACTAGGAACTGGGGTACATCTTTCCCAACCTCCTTATTATTCTTCAAAGAAAAATGTAAGTGAAGTTTTGAGTGCCCCCTAGTGGAAGGTGAGCTCAATATCAGCAGAGAGTGAGGACTGTTTTTGAAATGGTTTAACCTTAGAAGGGTTGCCAGTAGTCTGTCCTGCATATCTTGCTTCTTCTTGAAGGGCTTGGCACAGACCTGGGGCTGAGCATAGGACTTTCCTTCTGGTTTCTGTGAAAGGGAATATTAACTGGAGCAGTCCCCTTGATCATGAAGTAGGACAGTAGTTTCTTACTGTGATGTCTGCAGGTAGTCAAATTGAGTCACTGACATTTACAGTAGGGCTTCATGTAGTATCTCTCTCCCCACCAGAAAAGGCAATCCTAGTGTAGTTCTTGTCTCATTACTGGTGACCATGGACTTTTAATCACATTAGAGTTAGGTGCACATATGTAGACATTTGACCAATGTGAGTATGACTGAGATCTGAACCGTTTAAGTATCAGAAAAGAGCTAGGGGCTCAGAGACTAGGACTGGTACTTATAGTAAAACCACTGGTATGTGACATCACAGTGTGTGCTGGTGTGAAGGCATATATTTACCTATTTACAGAGTTGTTAAAAAAATGGCAACTTGTGACTGGGTGGAGAGGATTAATCAGTCATATGACCCACAAAGTATGGTCCCTTTTGTGGGATCTATTGTTAGGTAGTACCTTAATACTAGATTAAACTGCACAAATCTGAGTTTCTCTTTGCCTGATGTAACAGTTGCCACTTCTTGTTTAGTAGTGTAGACCATTTCCACTTTTAATTAGAGTGACACTCTGGAACTAGTTTTGTTACTGATATGTTTACTTAATTGGATTTCATTTCATAAATACACACTGTAGCCCATGCCATTATGAATGACCTTAAAGCTTATTCTGCTACCTTGACAAAGGAAAGGCTCTCTCTGAAATGGACCACCTATGGTATGTTAAGCAAGCAATAATGACAGAGTGTGTGCTAATATGTAATTAACATCCTCCCAGGGGAGTTATGAGTCCCGACAGTGGAGGGCTTCTACACCCCTGGAAGGGTGTTATTTACACAGTAACACATACCCTGGAGGGCATTATTGCACTTAGAGAATGGGCTCTCTGTAAAATTGTTGTGTTTTACATATATATATATATATATATATATATATATATATATATTTTTTTTTTTTTTATTAGTATATATTTTTTAATTATATTTTTGATGTAAAATAGTTTTTTTGCCTAAAGTTTTAAACTTGCTGTAGTATATGTTAATGGTGTTGGAAGAAGCATTTTACAGCTAAAACATAATATTTAGAAATAACCAGGCTATTTACTTTATTTTTTGGTGACTTACTCCGAAATCATTTGGATGACAGTCACTAGAGATTGAAATTATTAAATAATGACATACGTTTGAGCTTCAGACTTTTTTTGTGCTTTAGAAAATTCATGCTAATGTAAATCTTTTACTTTAGCAGCTTTGTAATTTTATAAAAGCAATAATTAAGTTTCTATTTCAGAGCCCCCCCCCCCTATTTTAGGCTTTATCCAGCTTTCTTCAGCTGAAAGGTGCAGAGGTTTGTAAATACTGCTGCTGCTGCCAGTAGTCATCTCATGCACTCACTCTCTCTTTCACGTGCACACACACACACACACACACACACACACACACACACACACACACACACACACACACACACACACACACACACACACACACACACACACATCTCTGCTTCAGAAAAAATGTACGCTAATGAAAACCCTGTTATCCTGGGAACTTTCTAAGTTTATAAGAGCAATATTTAAAATCCATCCTTGTTTTCAGCCCTTTGTTTCCCCATTATTTGTGGCTCTGTCCAGATTTCCTGTGCCGAGAGGTATGGCCTAGAGCAGGCATGGGCAAACTACGGCCCGGGGGCCACATGCGGCCCGTTAAACATTTTGATTCGGCCCGCCAAACTTGAAAAAATTTAATAAATTAACCTTGTTAATGTTTTATTTCCCCTGCAATTCTGATGTTTCCTCACTAGATGGCGCACTCTAGATATATTGGCTTTGTTGAGGTGAAGCGTAGGCCTATTACTCCAAGTTTGCACTTTACCCTTTGACCCACCGCCCCTCTATGAAGATGAGTGGACCCAAGGAAAGGAAAGTGGACAGAGAATGTCGAGTGTTCAATAAGGAGTGGACAACTAAATATTTTTTCACTGAACACCGATCATCTGCTGTTTGCCTGATATGCACGTTGTTAAAATAAACAGTGCGTGCAGATCAAATATAACGCTTCACAGACTGACTTGCTGCAACTGTTTCGTCCTTGCACTGGTCGTTGTTGACTTTTGGCACCGGGGAAACAGATTGAATAAAAGGAACAGGACAAGTACATCTGCATCTCCTACCGTTTTTGAAAAAAAAGACAGTCAGGAGGAGAGTGATGGTGATATCCTGAAGGATAACAGAACTTTCAGTGCTTTAAAATAAAATGGTCATTTATTTGATTTTCAGTGTTTAAAGACTCATTTCGAAGTCAGAGATTTATTGTAATGCTTTTCTTCATTTTCATTGGAAATTAAAGCACATGTTTTCTCCATATCCCAAGATGTGTATTTTTCCCCCAATGAGGTGATGTTTTCAAAGCATGACATCTATCTGCTCCTGTTCTGGCCCCTTTGTCAAATGTTAGAACTCAATGTGGCCCACGAATCAAAAAGTTTGCCCACCCCCGGTCTAGAGGTACGCAAAGATCTTATGTGATGCTGCCAGGGATTGCTCGATCACTCTCGCTCTTTACTTTCTCTCTCTCTCTCTCTCTCGCTCTTGTCTCTCTGTCTGACACACACACACACACACACACACACACACACACACACACACACACACACACACACACACACACACATTTTATTTTACACTCGCTAAACAGCAAAAGTGCTGCTTAGTGAGTGTAAAATAGTAGCTCAGTTGATCTCTCTCTCACACTCACATGCATACACTTTCACACCGAACACACACACACACACACACACACACACACACACACACACACACACACACACATTTTATTTTACACTCACTAAACAGCAAAAACACTGCTTAGAAAGTGTAAAATAATGGCAGCCATTCCATTTTCTCAGTCTGAGCTCCACAGTGGCTTGATATGCTGCTGTGAAGCAGCGGACTCGTTTTTGAGTAAGCATTACTTGTATATTGATTAGGGCAGCCACGGTGGTGCGGTTAGCATTGCTGCCTCACAGCAAGAGGTTCTCCGGTTCAATTCTCGGCTGGGGTGCCTTCTGTGCGGAGTCTGCATGTCCTCCCTGTGGTCGCATGGGTTTCCTCTGGGTGCTCTGGTTTCAACCCAAAGACATGCAGTAGGTGGATTGGACACTCTAAATTGGCCCTAGGTGTGAGTCTGTGCATGTGTGCCTTCTGTGGAAGGTTGGGCGCCGGGCTGGCAACTCAACACTGTAAAACTCCACTGCTAATCATGAGCGGACAGATGATCCACTGTGGCGACCCCTAACTGGGAAAAGCTGGAAGAAGAAGATTACTTGTACATTAATACCATGCTGGAGAACATTCATTCTCCAATGAGGGTACTGATGTACAGTAAGCCCATTCTCTAATGTATGATAACCCCCCAGGAACTCTGATATTACCCAGCTATGGGACAGTTACACTTGAGGCCATGGAATTTCCTCTCATTGTCCTCTCCTCACAGTTTAAAGACCAAATTAAGGCTGTGATCTGCTACTGAGCATTTCCTTGTCTTTCTGGGTTTGATTCCATTATATTCTATTTCTGTAGTATGTAGCTCTGAACAATTACTAAATCAGACAGTGATTCCAGGTCACCAGTGAAAAGAGACACTTTTGCTTAGTGAGTTTGCTCAGCTGATTGACTGACTTATGAACTTACAAACATAATTCTGTATGTTATATTTTGGGGAAGATTAAAGTAGCTGAGACCAGCAGTAGTAATAAAGATAATACAGATGGACTTCTGATTAAGATGGGGACTGGGTATGATGCATGGGCTTAGCCCTCCCTAATCTAATGTAATTGAAAAAAGTACTGGGATCTTCTGCTTGAGGTTATTATTGAAGACCGTTTGAGTACTTATACTTAGGTACTGGCTGATGTAAGTTTCCAAATAACTCAAAGCTCGAAGCTGAGAAAGATGGTGAAGTTAAGCAAGAATGTACAGGGCAACAGCTAAATACCGACTACGGCCGATGGCAGAGAAGTGTGAGAGAGCATGGCATTGGTGGCATCTAACACCTCATCCCCTCTACAATGCAACACTATAGCTGCGAAAATGGAATAAATAATGACGGAGAAACTGAACTCCAATTTATCAACATATATTGAAACACACAGAAATAGAAATGGTACTAACTAATCACTCTGACACATGGCTGACCTGTATGAGGCTATGGCCTCAGCTAGCCCATGGATTGCTGAAATGGAAGCATCTTTGGATTTAACTGAGTATAGGCAAGTGGCTATGAAGATGGCAAGATGGAAAAACCTCTGGTTTGCTGTGGTACTGAAGCAGCAAGAGGGAAAACAAAGCCTAAACTACATGTCATCTAAACTGGCAGAATGGACTGGAATCATGATAGAACAAATTCAGAAAGAGAGCCCATCACATGTTCTTACCCCTGGGTATGCGCAAATCCATACCAAGACCTGTTCCAGTTAAGTTCACTTACATTACACAAAGAGAAAAAAATACTTTTAACACTATGGATACCAGGAAAGAAATATTATGTGAGAGAGTATAGGGTCTATTATGGCCAAGATTTCTCAATGAAAACCAAAAAGAAGAGGATGGTCTTTCAACCCCTGATAGGAACATGTCAGGAAAGGGGTTGACATGCTCAGCTACTCTATCCAACATGCTTCATATGCAGTTACCCACAGGTCCTCCTACTCTCCATTCCACAGAGGAAGCAGAGATTAAAATCAGGGCTGTGGTGCAAGGGCAGTGAAATCTTCAAAACATTTTGCTTGTGAATCTCTGCAACAGCTCAATGGCTGCTCCCACTGCTAAAAATACCAAGGAACTTTGTCACGGTCATATCCCATATTCACGTGAAGATCAGTAGAACACATTAAAGCCGTTGGCCAGTCAATGAGATAACTGCTTGTGTAGGGTCAAGTTTTCTTTGGCTAGAGTGGAGATTTATAGTAGGATGGATGGAAAACAATGAGGTGGATAGATCTGGGTGTAGAGTGTAAACTCAAAATTGCTTGAGGTTACAGACTATAATTTGCATCGTTGATGCAAGAGTAAGTTAAATGCTTTAATTAAAGTGTAAAACCCTGCTTGAGTAATAGCAATGGAGACTGTCAGCAAACTCAGCACTTTCATTAAAACTCAAATCATACAAATTATTAAAGGGTTAAAATAACCCATGCTGATGGATTATGATTCAAGGCAATGTTGTGCTTAAGTTGATATGCAGGGATAAAACATTAACTTTGTTCTATGCAACTATAAACAGTTGGGCTACTGCAACAGAGGCAATATGAAAAGCACATGTGGGGTGACAACGGGAGGACGTGCCTGTTTTCACCAGTGGTCACACAGGTCTGACTGATGACTCATTTCAAGAGCTAAGTAACGATTCCCATCCATTAATAATGTGCCTGATTGAAGGGGGAAGAAGGGCAGCCTGACAGTGAGTTACAGTTAACAACTGTATTCACTTTGTATAGTTGTGTTTCTTATTCTATTTCCTTTCTAAAAAGTGGCAAGTTGACTCATCCTTGGTAGCGGAAAAATACTGTAAATAGTTATAGTTGGGAATTGTGTTATGCAAATAGGTATAATTGTATTTGCATGGTTTAATGGATCAGCTTGTTATGTAGACATAAATTGACTGTAGCTAGCTTACTAAATATGACTACTAAAGGATGTCCATCAGATTGCAGCAAAGGAATACATTTGATGTACTACAATGAAAACTGCAAAATATTTTGTACATCTACTGCTGGGAAGAGGCTGAGATCTTATAATAAATGGTAGCAGGGAAATGATGCACAAACATGGCTCATTTCTATATTTGGAATGTGAATGGGATAAATAAAGTGATTTAAGATTTTTTACTTGCTCAAGAGAGGAAATCCTGAATTGACATGTCTCCAAGGCACACAAAACTGCCCCTGGATGAATATTTAAAATTAGGAACCAGAGGAAATAATATGTTGGCCTCTTTTAGTTACCCAGGAAGAAAAAAAAGAATGGTAGCTGAACTAGTAAAAAATCAAGTCCATTGCACATGAAGTCTGCACTTGCAGATTTTCAGGGCATATCTGAATTTCTACAAGGTATATTACATGGTGTAAAACTTACAATAGTGAGCACGTATGTCTCCCAGGTACACTGCAGCAAACAATAGCAGATCAGATTAAGGGATGCATTCATTTCCAGGAAAGAAATCTGCTTTGGGTGGGAGATTGGAGCACAATACTAAATCCAGATGATGATCATGCAGGGTAGAGGCAATTTTCATTGCTTCCCCTAGGAAAGTTTCTCTGGAACATGACCAAGATGCTACAAATACTGAATTTGTGTAGATAGCTGAGGCAATCTAGCAATTATTTTACTGGTTATTCCCCCAGATTCAAATTATACTGAAGAAAAGTCATGGTGTGTGGTTCTAAAGAGGAGACTTCTACATGAATGGCTTTTCAGATTCCACCCATAATATTCTCAGACCATGTCTTACTTTATTCGGTTAGCAGCCCTGGGCTTCTTTTTGGTGACTATGGATAAGATGGGGTATCCAAAGGGACTAAGAAACATTAAAGTAAGCCTGTGTCTATCTCCTCTGGTTATACTACACTAAGGCACTAAATCAAAGTGACAACCTTCTTCCCTCTTTTCACCATACAGTTGGAGCCCTTGGCCAAGAAATGACATAGTGTACCACACGTGGGTGTTTCCATGATAAGTGGGACAGTTGGAGCCCTTAGCCAAAAAATGACACAGTGTACTACACTTGGGTGTTTCCATGATGAATGGAACAGTTGGAGCCATTGGCCAAAAAATAACACAGTGTACTATACGTGGTTGTTTCCATGATAAGTGGGACAGTTGGAGCCCTTGGCCAAAAAATGACACAGTGTACTACACTTGGGTGTTTCCATGATAAATGGAACAGATGGAGCCCTTGGCCAGGAAATGACACAGTGTACTACACTTGGGTATTTCCATGATAAATGGGACAGTTGGAGCCCTTGGCCAAGAAGTGACACAGTGTACTACACTTGGGTGTTTCCATGATAAATGGAACAGTTGGAGCCCTTGGCCAAAAAATGACACAGTGTACTACACTTGGGTGTTTCCATGATAAATGGAACAGATGGAGCCCTTGGCCAGGAAATGACACAGTGTACTACACTTGGGTATTTCCATGATAAATGGGACAGTTGGAGCCCTTGGCCAAGAAATGACACAGTGTACTACACTTGGGTGTTTCCATGATAAATGGAACAGTTGGAGCCCTTGGCCAGGAAATGACACAGTGCACTACACTTGGGTGTTTCCATGATAAATGGGACAATTGGAGCCCTTGGCCAAGAAATGACACAGTGTACTACACTTGGGTGTTTCCATGATAAATGGGACAGTTGGAGCCCTTGGCCAAGAAATGACACAGTGTACTACACTTGGGTGTTTCCATGATAAATGGGACAGTTGGAGCCCTTGGCCAAGAAATGACACAGTGTATTACACTTGGGTGTTTCCATGATAAGTGGGACAGTTGGAGCTGTTGGCCACAAAATGACACATTGTACTACACTTGGGTGTTTCCATGATAAATGGGACAGTTGGAGCCCTTGGCCAAGAAGTGACACAGTGTACTACACTTGGGTGTTTCCATTATAAATGGGACAATTGGAGCCTTTGGACAAGAAATGACACAGTGTACTACACTTGGGTGTTTCCATGATAAACGGGACAGTTGGAGCCCTTGGCCAAGAAGTGACACAGTGTACTACACTTGGGTGTTTCCATGATAAATGGGACAGTTGGAGCCATTGGCCAAGAAATGACACAGTGTACTACTCCTGGGTGTTGCCATGATAAATGGAACATTTGGAGTCCTTGACCAAGAAGTGACACAATGTACTACACTTGGGTGTTTCCACGATAAATGGGACAGTTGGAGCCCTTGGCCAAGAAATGACACAGTGTACTACACTTGGGTGTTTCCATGATAAATGGGACAGTTGGAGCCCTTGGCCAAGAAATGACACAGTGTACTACACTTCCATGATAAATGGGAAGTTGGAGCTCTTGGCCAAGAAATGACACAGTGTACTACACTTGGGTGTTTCCATGATATATGGGACAGTTGGAGCCTTTGGCCAAGAAATGACACAGTGTACTACACTTGGGTGTTTCCATGATAAATGGGACAGTAGGAGCTCTTGGCCAAGAAGTGACACAGTGTACTATACTTGGATGTTTCCATGACAAATGGGACAGTTGGAGCTCTTGGCCAAGAAGTGACACAGTGTACTACACTTTGATGTTTCCATGATAAATGGGGCAGTTGGAGCCCTTGGCCAAGAAGTGACACAGTGTACTACACTTGGGTGTTTCCATGGTAAATGAGACAGTTGGAGCCCTTGGCCAAGAAGTGACACATTGTACTACACTTGGGTGTTTCCATGATAAATGGGACAGTTGGAGCCCTTGGCCAAGAAATGACACAGTGTACTACACTTGGGTGTTTCCATGATAAATGGGATAGTTGGAGCCCTTGGCCAAGAAATGACACAGTGTGCTACACTTGGGTGTTTCCATGATAAATGGGACAGTGACATTATTACTTTATGATATTCAGCTCCCACAGCTATATGAAGCACTTAAGGCCTTTGGAAATACATCAGGCTGTAATATGAATCAAACTAAAACAGAATCAGTAAAAATTAACTGGTTAAATTCACCCCAAATGCATTTTCAATTTCTTTTTATTAGCTCATCTAATAATATGACTTATTTGGGACTTAAATTCACTTCTACCCTTAAAGACAATCTAGACATGACAAACATAACATTTTAACCAGTCTAAGGCATTCCTTCATAAATGGAATATCATGAATACAGATTTCTATATGAGACATCAAACAATAAAATATTTATACTACCACTAATTTATTCATTTCCAATGACTCCCTAATGCTCCCCCGAAAGAAAGTATTGAGTTCCTTAAAATGCAATTTCATCATTTCTATTGGAGGGATCTATACGTAGACTTGGAATATATTAATTATACCTGGTAATGATGTAGGTTTAGCCTTTTAGGATTGGTCTTAGTATGTCAAAGCATCACATCTAAAGTTTTTATGTACCATTTTATTTAACCATCATGAATCAATATAGAAAGAATTAAAGCTACAGCAGCTGGGAGGTATCAATAACTTCTGCACAACATTACGATTTAAATGGCAGAGGCATTTTTCTTCTCACATGTCTTTAAGTTAGTATGTTGTAACATTAGAGTAGAAAACATTTTATGACACGGATTCCTTACACTGGCTGCTGGATTTTGTCCTCTTGTCAGTCTTAAATATCTGGAGGTTACACAGAATAAAACAGTAAATTGAAATAATTAAGGCTCAAGGACACAAAGATTGAGAAGACCTACTGAGTAAAGATAACATAATAGATACAGACTGAGAGCAATTAGCCAAAGAGCTATGGAAATGATGTTCTCCATGGGTAAGAACACTGGATTATACACAGTTTGGGCAGCAGACAGAGTGGTGCGGATACAGTGACGGATAGAAGCCAGAGGGGCCACGACATCAACTAAATGCATATTCTCTCAATTTTATAAAATACTCTTACAAAAGGAAGCATACAGCAGGATTTAAAAACATGACTGAAAGGGACATGAATATCACCTTACCACCTAGTTGCTGGGAGACTTTGGTTCAAATACCAAGGTTTGCAGTAATATCCTGGCACTTCAGATTTTTTGGGGTAGCAGTTCCTTTTCAAATACTTTTATACTCCAGCTAGGATATCCCAGATGTTTCCCAGATGTTCACCTTTGTGTTGGTGTTATGCATTGCTTGTAGTAATAATTGGAAATTGGACAAATAATATGGTTATACCCTAAGCTTTATCCCCTTAAGACTGAACTGCAAAAAGTGTAATGCCAATTGGCCTGGGTGGCTAAAATTATCCATCTCCTTGTTTTACTTTGAGATTGACCACACTATCAAATTACCTACACCAGATCTTAAGTTGCTGCAATTGCTTATACTGGTGGGCAAGAAAATAATTACTAGATGTCGGAAAAAATAGATATCTCACCCATAGCCAAATCAGAAAGTTACCGCATGAGTATACCTGGTGACCTGATTTTTGGTGTGAAAATGGGCAGTTTGGAAGACTACGTTTCAGGACACAGGGTAAAGTAGTAATTGTATGGCTAAACATCATGATGCTGAACACTTTATACATTAAAATACAAACAGCTGCTGTTACCTTATACCTGTTATACCCCAAAACACCGTTGGGCTCACTGCTGTTACCTTATACCTGTTATACCTCAAAACTCCATTGAGCTCACTGCTGTTACCTTATACCTGTTATACCCCAAAACACCATTGGGCTCATTGCTGTTACCTTATGCCTGTTACACCCCAAAACACTGTTGTGTTCACTGTCGCACAAGTATGATCCTTTGATAATTTTGAATCTGTATGGATACTTTATTTGCTAAAACTAATACAGACTATTGTACACATACAAAAAATAAGGCAGGTTTTTACAAACAAAAACAAAGTCTTGTGGTTTTACTATGTGCACAGCAAGTACTTTTAACTAAGCCTTATACTGCTGAGAAGACAGCCTGTGTTGGTAGATCTCTCTGGATTCTCCTGGCAGGAAGAGTTTCCAACTCTTTCTTCAAGGACTTTCATTGTCATTGATTGAGTCTGTCTCCTGAAGTCACTGCTCTGAACACCCAGTCCCATTCCACAAAGATCAAATTTTCTTTGACAGAGCTTCTGTTAGCCCTCTTTTTATATTGCATTCAATAACTGATTACCAAAGTTTGCTCTCACTAGTACAGCCAGCTGTCGTTCTGTTTTTAAAGAAACAGGTACAAGTTAACAGAAACATTTTCTTCATTTAAAGAATTACCACTCTGTTTACAAAGGACTTCTTGTAACACTGCTATAAGCATACATTTCCACAACTGCTCACACATTTTTGGGTTACTTGCATTCTTCCACTGAGTGAGAATCACCACTCTGTGCTACAACTTAATGCCCAACTTGAAACCATCAGTTTCATATCTGTTGGATGGGCTGTGCACATGATACAGTCCGTCCATATTGTGACGGCTTAATCCTGACATGTGCTGGACTTTGAACTTAAATGAGTGCAGATTAAGGCCCACCTACAGAGCTTTGCGTTACCATCCTGTTGTTGATGTAGATAGAGTAGGGGCACAGTGGTTAAAGGGGTTTGGCAATAACATTTTGTCCTGTCTAACATAATGAATCTTGTCTTCTCAGTGTTTCTATTAACTCCTCAACTTCTGCAGAGGTTAGCTATAAATTTTTTAAATGGTATTCAGATTTCTACAATTATTACAGAATTTGATCTTTCCATCAGTTTTGGGGACTAGCACTATTTCTAACTTCACAGTTACCCCTAACCGAAGAATTTCACAGTTACCCATAACTGAAGCATTTCAGTTACAACTAACTGAAGCATTTCACAGTTACCCCTAACTGAAGCATTTCACAGTCACCCCTAATTGAAGCATTTCACAGTTACCCCTGACTGAAGCATTTCACAGTCACCCCTAATTGAAGCATTTCACAGTTACCCCTAACTGAAGAATTTCACAGTCACCCCTAATTGAAGCATTTCACAGTTACCCCTAACTGAAGCATGTCACAGTTACCCCTAACTGAAGAATTTCACAGTTACCCTTAACTGAAGCATTTCAGTCACCCCTAACTGAAGCATTTCACAGTTACCCCTAACTGAAGCATTTCACAGTCACCCCTAACTGAAGAATTTCAGTTACAACTAACTGAAGCATTTCACAGTTACCCCTAACTGAAGCATTTCACAGTCACCCCTAATTGAAGCATTTCACAGTTACCCCTGACTGAAGCATTTCACAGTCACCCCTAATTGAAGCATTTCACAGTTACCCCTAACTGAAGCATGTCACAGTTACCCCTAACTGAAGAATTTCACAGTTACCCTTAACTGAAGCATTTCAGTCACCCCTAACTGAAGCATTTCACAGTTACCCCTAACTGAAGCATTTCACAGTCACCCCTAACTTAAGCATTTTACAGTCACCCCTAACTGAAGCATTTCACAGTTACCCCTAACTGAAGCATTTCACCATTACCCCTAACTGAAGCATTTCACAGTCACCCCTAAGTTAAGCATTTTACAGTCACCCCTAACTGAAGCATTTCACAGTCACCCCTAATTGAAGCATTTCACAGTTACCCCTAACTGAAGAATTTCATAGTTACCCTTAACTGAAGCATTTCACAGTTACCCCTAACTGAAGCATTTCACAGTCACCCCTAACTTAAGCATTTTACGGTCACCCCTAACTGAAGCATTTTGCAGTTACCCCTAACTGAAGCATTTCAGTCACCCCCTAACTTAAGCATTTTACAGTCACCCCTAATGGAAGCATTTCACAGTTACCCCTAACTGAAGCATTTCACAGTCACCCCAATTGAAGCATTTCAAAGTTACCCCTAACTGAAGCATTTCACAGTTACCCCTAACTGAAGCATTTCACAGTCACCCCTAATTGAAGCATTTCACAGTCACCACTAACTGAAACATTTCTTTTCTTCCTTTCTAAATGAAGATGGTATTTTCGAGGGTTTTAGTTAACCTTCTTTCATGGACTCGCCTCAATGTGGTGTTGAATCAAACATCTTATGCCAGGCAGTTCTGAAATACTTCCTTGTTCTGTAACTGAAATTCTTTGTTTCTGTGGCTTAGACAGTATATCATCTATGTGAATTACAGACATTAAGGTTGGTTTTATTTCTTGACCAGATTCATTGGGGTCTGTAATTTCTTCCATGGTTTCAGAACATTGATATGAAATATCTCTTCTCATCTTCTCTTATCAATTTATCTAACTCTGTAGTTTGCATCATTTATTTTCTCTGTTGTTTCATATGGACCCCAATATTAAGTCAAACTCTTCCTTTCTGCAGTGGGTAACAAAACCAACAACTGGCCTTCAGCTTTAAACTTCCTGTCTCTTGCATTTCTGTTACACACACTTTGTTGTGTAACACAAGCTCTTCCCATGTGTTTCTGTTCTATGGGCATTACTATTGTTAGAATGCTATGCAAGCTGGTGTAGTGTTCTGTGACACATATAAATAGGGTTTTCACTTCTCCTCCATGTCTTTCTAGCAATCCTGATAAGCCATGAGGGTTCTTGTTTTGTAATAACTCAAAAATAACCAGACTCTTTAGAGAATCATAGAACTTTTGTAATGGCAAACAGGAGGTGCATTAATGGATTCAGGTTTCTTTTTGCCATGTTCCTTAATAACTTTTCTTAGCATGAGTTTAGCGATTCATTAAATGGTCCACCAATTCATCCATTTTGTGATGGTATACTGAGCTTTCTAGTTGCTTAAACCTAAAGCACTGACACAGCTGATTTATTCTGGACTTAAAGAGAGTCTTCGATCAGACTATTCCTTTGGTATTGCTATCATAGAGAATAATAAGACAAGCTCCCTGGCTATAAAACTACTACTGACTTTATATACAAGGGTGGTTTCAGGCTATTTGGTTGCTTACTCCAAAATAGCCAACATGTATTGAAATTCACTGTTGGATTTTACCACTGAACCAAAAGTGTCCATTGTAATATATTTGAGTGGTACATAATGGATGAGGGGTTGTCTTCTGCCACTCAAAGCATCCAGCACAGTTCTCCATTTATTTCATTTTTCTGGACATTTAGTACAGAGAGTTAAGGCTGTGAGCTGTAGTTCCTGTAGATTAGGGTTTGAGTCCATCAGCCCTCATTTGCCTCTATGTGACCTTAAGCAAGTCACTCAACCAGACTGTATTTAATGGCAACTGGGAATTTTGGTTATGCCCCTCAATGGTCCCCTGGATTGTAAGCATAGTAATGAACCTAAACCTTGTTAGGATCTGTGCTCTAGTTTTGTCCATTCCTATGTGTCTCCTACAGATGGTTATGTGCTAATCTCATCAGGAAGTTTTTAGAATTATTGGGTTATGATAGCTGGCATGTTACTTCCTCTGCATCCATATTTATTCTGTGTATCGAGTCTGTTTGCAACTTGGAAGTATGGGTAAGAAGTAGGAACATCTTGCACAGTTTCTTCCTCTAAAACTATAGCTATGCTTTTGCATGTTCTGCTTTGTGTCATCTTCTCATTCTGTCAAAAGTACATTCTTCCAATCACCTACATGACTAAAGTGGGGAAAATCTTTCCTCTATTATCACGTCATGAGTTAAACTGGGGATGAAAACAACTAAATGGTTTACCGTTCCAAACTAATTTAGCATTTCTATAGATTACTAGGGTCTTTTTAATCTTGGCCACCATGCATCCTAAATCTCTGACAAGTTCTGGTGCCCTTGATAAGTCTAAGAATGGGCTTGGGAGATGAAACATTTACAATAAGGGCCTGGGAGAGGAACCATTTACAGGCTGACTGTGTCCATTACAGACATGGGTGCCACACCAGGGATGAATTTCCTGTTCTCCATTCAATTGTCCAAGTTACACTTGAATTGGGTTAAGGAGGAACCATGCTTCACATGGATCGGAGAGACTTTTTCAGAGAAAATATAGTCTCTGGGATACATACCTGTCTCTCCAGCAGGTCCCATTTATATCATAGGCAAGGTTTAAGTCTTTAGAATTGGTAATTTAGATGGTGTTTATTTTGCAGATATGCAGGAGATCCATCAGGATGGGGCTTGACAGTGTCTTGTATGTCAGACATAGATCTTCCCTCTACAGAATGTAAGAGATGGAATGCAGGGAGATGGCCTTGAGATATTCTCCAGAGGACATGTTACTTTTGCCCTGTATTGTTTTAATGAGGAATCTCTGTGGACATTCCAATTGTTGGATATGCCTTGTTAGGAACATATCAAAGAGGTTATTGTCCTCAATGATAAGTCTGATGAATGCTGAATGCAATGAAACAATGACTTATGTGGACCTAGATGCCATATCTTTGTTTATAAGTTGCACAACATAGAATAGTTTCCTCGCTATTGTAGACATGTGATAATCAAAGGCTAGATTACTGTTTGTGTGTGTCCCTAAGTCCTTGACTTCTGGGTTGACTCTTAGGGTTATATTCTCAATATGATAGTTACCAGGTGTGGATGACTTCTTGAAGAATACTGTTATGCACATCTTGGCATTCAGCTTTAGTCCATGTCTCTGACACAAGTTATTTGTCTATGTCAGTCAATCCTGGGAGAACATTAGTGTCAGTGGGGGATAATTTGACTGCTGCTAGTTTGCAATCATCTGCAGATTTGGTCAGCTAGAGGTCCTTGACATTGGCCTTGACTTCAGAGAAGTAAATGCCAAACAGGAGCAATCCCAGGACTGATCCCTGAGGGACTCAATTGTGACTGGCCTCTTTGTAGAGATGGACTCTTCATTTCTAACTTCCTGGGTCCTGTCTGTGAGCCAGCAGATTATTCACTGGGTGATGTAAGGGTTTATACATAACCTCTTGAGTTTGTCAACAATGCCTGAGTGATGTATTGTGTCAAATGCCTTGGCTAGGTCAAAGTAGGCAGTGTGAACCATTTCGCCATCATCCATTACTTTGGTTACCTATTCAATGACATTCACCAGGTTGAGTAGGCATGACTTGCCCTTGACAAAACCAGACTGGATTGGGTCCAGTGTCTGGAGGCTTCCTATGTCATTACTGAACATTTACATGATAATTCTTTCCATGGCTTTGCATATGAGACTATTGAGACTTATGGATCTTTAGTTTCCAGGGTCTATAGATGGCCCACCTTTGTGCAGAGAGATGACTGTTCTCCATTCTTTAGGCATGAAGCCTGTTTGGATGCTATGGTTAAATAGTAATTCCAGAGGGCCTGATAAGTTTCATGCAATTTATATACATACTGGAGCTGATCATCACCAACATGGGGACTCTATGCTCCACACTAGAAATATACCCCTCATTGGTAAGATCGGACCATAAATTAATCTCACTGGACATCCACATCCTGACCCCACCCCCAGCCCAGAAAACCACAGTGAAAAATTTCTCAAAAGCTAACTTCACACTTCTCAAAACTGAGGTGACATCCTTCAAAGCCCCGGGCCAGCGGAAACTACGGCCCAAACTTCAGAAACCTTTATAAATGCATTCTATGGACACCTTCAGGAATGCATGGATCATGCAATCCCAAATAAAACCAAGATCCAATCCTCCAAAGGCAGGCGTCCAATCTGATGGACCCCAGCCATAAATAAGCTTTTCAACAAAAGGAGGAAGCTAGTACATGATAGAGCTAATTCCCTAAAAGGGAAGGCATCTCTGATCAGTACTAGCAAAAACTATGGTCCCTCATAAAATCATCCAAGGCCAGCTTTGAGAAAGAAATTGCACAGGACACCAAAGATAATCACAAGGCCTTCTTTAGTTATGTTAGAAACCTGGGTGGCAGCTCCCAGATATGTTCAGAGTTAATCCAAAATGACAAAAAATACACTGAACCCACAGACATAGCCAACATCCTGGCAGACAGGTTCAGTGCAAACTTCTCCCCCCCTTCCCCCCCAAAAGAGCAAATATCTATCCCAGCAGAGAGTCGCCTTTCTGACATCTCAGATGTGCAGGTGAGAGCTGCCCTCTCCAAGGCAAAAAACACAGCATCAATGGGACCAGACGGTGTCCCAGGCTGCATCCTACATGAGCTCAAAGAAGAGCTAAAACCTCATATAAAGTTACTGTTCAACCTCAGCCTCAGTACAGGACATGTACCCAAGGAATGGCATACAGCAAAAGTGGTCCCACTCCACAAAGGCGGTGCCTCAACGGACCCTGGAAACTATTGCCCCATAAGTTTGACTAGCCTGGTCTGCAAAGCTATGGAGCGGATCATCATGGAGCTCATAAACAAAGACATTGGGGACCTGCAGACGCTGGATCCTACCCAATTTGGCTTTGTTAAGGGCAGATCCTGCCTCCTGAACCTGGTTGACTTATCTGAAACAGTCACCAAGGCCATAGATGAAGGGAAGGTAGTCCACACAGCCTACCTGGACCTCGCAAAAGCCTTTGACACAATACCCCACTCGGGCATCATAAATAAGCTCTCCAGCTTAAATATTAACCCTTATGTCATAAGATGGGTTGCAAACTGGCTCAAGGATAGAACCCACATGGTCAGACTTGCGGGAGCCATGTCAGACTCTAAACCAGTTACTAGTGGCATCCCACAAGGCTCAGTCCTGGGACCTCTCTTGTTCAGTATATATTTCTCTGAGGTACAGATTAACATGGGAGGACTATGGCTGACCAAGTTCGCAGACGACTGCAAACTGGGTGCCATAACTGACTCACCAACTGACACAGACATCCTTCAAAAGGGTCTCACAGAGACGGATAACTGGTGCCAGAGCCATGGCCTAAAGCTAAATGCCAAAAAGTGCATAGTCATCCCCTTTGGGAAAAACAAAGTGCCCACAAATTACCACATAGGTGGTAATCCATTAAGCATGGAAGAAGTAATTAGGGATTTGGGGACCCAAGTTGATAGCAATCTTTCCTTTGACAATCACATCGCCAAAGTGGTTAGAAAGGCCTTCTATATAGCCCACCTTATCATGAAAGGGTTCACATCTAGATCAAGAGAGGTCATTGTGCCCCTCTACTCATCACTCATCAGGCCCATAATTTAATACAATGCCCCATTTGGGATGTACCTTACCCGACACCTGCAGCAACTGGAAAGACCACAAAAGTACCTCACCAAGAGGATCAAGGGACTCAAACAGATGACCTATTCTGCCCAGTTAAAGAAACACCAGCTATACTCAGTTGCATACCGCCTACTCAGAGGCGACCTGTGCCTGACGTATAAAGCCATGTCAAACCCAGATTTAATGGACATGCTCCACCTCAGAAAATCCAAATCCCTTAGAGCTACGCGCTCAAGGGACTAAAACCTCAGCACAGAAATTAATAGAACATGCTGGAGGGACAGATTTATAACCCAGAGGCTCCCATCACTCTGGAATAGAATCCCAGTCCATGTCAGACAGAGCACCTCAATGCTTCTCTTCAAGAGAAATCTTAATGAGTGGATGGGAGATTGTAGGTTTACCCCAGGGATCACTTCTGCGTCACTGCTAGACAGAGGCATAGTAAACTAACCTTAAAAGGGTATAGTAAACTCATTTAAAAGGGTGGTGAAAGCCAAACACACTCTGGCTAGGCTTGTAAATGCCCTAAGGCAGATAGCCTAGTATCAACCTATGAACCTATGAAGCTATAAGGTACCCTGGGATATTATCTGGGCCTATTTATGCAGTGGTCTTGGCTCTAGAGACAGAGCATTGAGGACTTGTTCCTTAGTGATTATAAGGAGAGTTGTATTTGATGGTATTTCCTAATCAGATGTTGTGGGGGAGAAAGGGGTAAAGCCAGAGCTAAATTTTTCTGCCAGTAGGCTGGTATATCTTGTGGCTCCATGTAGGTGTCTCCATTAAGTATGAGCTTTGCACACAACTGTGTGTTGCCTTTGAGGCTGCAGACATAGCTAAAGAATGTCTTGTAGTTGTCCTTGACCTGGGAGGCCAAGTTTACCTCAAATCTGGCTTTAGCAGACTTTATTTTTCTCTGACTTGTTTGTCTAGTTCGCTCCCACCCCCCATATCATTTCTTTTATAGCTAACTACTTTGCACCTCCCACAACATATACCCCACCTCCTGTCTTTCACTCCATAATAGACTATACCTCAACCCACTTGCTGCTACAACAAAATATTCTAACTTCACCCCCCCCCCCCCGTTACTGGTACTAGCTGGTATACACTATTATCCACTGTCTAATAGACCAAAACACTGTACTCCCGTGCATTTTATTAACTAAAAACACCATACAATACGTACTCCTCCAAGAGTGAAATCTATGCATTTCTAACTACATCCATCCTATTACTGCCTCTCCTTCTCCTCCTTCTCATACTCACATCACTTAACATCCACTTACACCCCAAACATATCTCCCCTACAAACCCATATTACTGTAGCCATATAAATAATCACCAAACCTCCACCATTTTCCATCTGTCTTCTCATTAAATACTCCCTTACCAAACATACACTTACCTAACATCCAAGTCACCTCAACCAAACACAGGTTGGGAGGATGGCCTAATGGTTAAGGTGTTTGCCTTACAAACACAAGGTGCAGGGTTCAAGTCTCACAAGGGATAATTGGCTAGGCTTAAAATGGCTCGCAAGAGCAGTTAGCTTAGTATGAACCTATGAACTATGAAGCAAAACCAAATACTATACCCCCACTGCTAATATGCTCAAACTCATCTACCTCCACAAAAACATTCTCTTAGCTGGGGACATCCATCCCAACCCTGGTCCAACACACTCCACTGCTAGCCCTCCTAACCCCAAAGTCAATAATCTCCCAAATAAACATATTTCCTTCTATTCAATAAACAAGGAGTATTTTGAACAAAGTAAGTGAACTACATGCTTGGATCTCCCACCATACTCCTGATATCCTTGTTCTGACTGAAACCTTGTTGAAATCCCAACACCAAGACATGGAGATCTTGCCCTCTGGCTATAGCATACACCATCTACATAGCCAAAAAGGAAAGGTAGTGGCATTGCTATCCTACACTCTAATCACCTTATCATTTCTAACTCTACTTTTACATCCCAAGCCTTCTCCCCTGTCAAAATTTTATCTGTAAACCTAAATATTAATAGCCATTCCACTATCACCATTGTAGCAATTTACATTCCACCAGGTGATAATATCTCCCTGCTGGAAAATATGCTTGCTCATATCTCCCAACACATCCCAAATTAAACTATCATTCTTGGGGATGTCAACATTAACTGGCTACCTCTCTCCTCTCAAAACTCCTCACAACACCTTAATCTCTGCGGCTTTACTCAACCCATCTCTGATCCCACTTATTTCAATAACTCCTATACAGCCTCATCTCTCCTTGACTAGATTCTTGTCTCTCACCCCTCCAAATACCATAACCCTGAAATGCTACCAAATTCCCTAAGTGATCACTGTCCAGTAAAAATACTAAGACACACATCTCATCAAGCTAAACCTCAAAGGTTTATCAAACACCGACAACTAACAAACTTTAATCCTGAAACTCTCAAATCTTTACTATTAAAAGTGAACTGGAATCCCTTAAAACTACTCCCTTTGGATGAAGCTGTCCACTTCTTTAACACCACTTTCCTTAGTATTTTAAATTCTGTGGCACCCCTTAGAACATTCCGCATAAAGTCTAACATAGCCCCAAGGCTGACCGTAAACACACGTGCACTACTAAAAAAAGACAGAGCATGGAAAATTTGGATTAAAACTAAACATCAATCAGACCTCCAGAAATATAAAGAACTTGGAAATCTTGCCAAAAGTCACATAAATAAAGAAAAGAAAAACTTCCATAATAATCCATCTTCTACCTTTAAATCCAACCCTAAAAAGTTCTGGCACTCTGTAAATCAAATACTACACCCAGGCATGCAAGCCTCCCCTAACCCTCTTCTTGACAAAACACATGAGGAAACTGCCTCCATATTTGACAACTACTTTATAGACTCAATATCCAAATGACTAAATCAAGACACAAACCATCCCACCAACAATAATAGACCTAATAGCTCAAACTCTTCCATCAGTCGTAACTTTACCACTACCTTCTCCCTCAAACCTGTCTCCACTAACTATATTAAAACTCTACTATCTAAATTAAAACATTGGTCCACATCTATAGACAACATTCTCTCTGCATTCCTTCAGGCTGCTGCTGATGTTCTTGCTTTCCCAGTTTCTATTGTAATAAACTGCTCTAGTAAGTAATCCACAGTCCCTTCCATCTGGAAACAATTTTACACCCTTCCAATACACAAAGGAGGAAACTCCACAGATATAACTAATTTTAGACCCATAGCCATACTCTCACCACTCTCCAAAATTCTGGAAAAATGTATACACAATCAAGTCTTACATTACCTTCTGCAAGAAAATCTGCTCACACCTACCCAACATGGCTTTCATCCCATGCACAGCACTACTACAGCTCTCCGGTCTTTCCTAAATTCTGTATCACTAGCTAGAAACAGCAACAAACTTATTTCCTGGCTCTTCATTGACCTCTCTAAAGCCTTTGATACAGTCTCTCATAAACTTCTTCTCCTTAAACTAGCAAACTTACACTTCTCTCCATCCACCATATCTTGGTTTAACAGCTATCTCTCTGATAGACTCCAATCAGTCAAATGGCTCTCAGCATTCTCCCCTCTTGTTCCTGTTAAAACGGGTGTTCCACAAGGCTCCATCCTTGGGCCACTTTTTTTTAACTTCTTTACCAACCTTCTCTACTCTTCCTGTCCTGGATCCTCACTGATACAATGCACAGATGATTCTACACTTATCACTATTGCCGAATCACCAACTCAACTAAAATCACATACACAGTCCTCTTTTAACTTTGTAGAAAACTGGCTGTCTGAAAAATCAACTTATCCTTAATCCAAAAAAAAAAAATAAATTACTACTCTTTCTCCCTAAAAACCTTAAACGCATAAAGTCTTCCTTCTCCATACTGTCACAAAATAATACTCAAATACATGTGGATACCAGTACAAAACTCTTAGGTGTTACTATTGGTGATAGACTAACCTTTGATTTACACGTCAATAATTGTATCTGAAAAACACATCTCAAGCTAGGTCTTCTCTATAGAAACAAAAAATATCTTATCAAAGCAGCAATACTAACCCTTTCAAATGCCTACCTCTTACCCACTTTATAGCTCCCAAATTCTCATCAGCCTCAACAATGGACTACTAAACAAGTTAGAAATAACTTATAACAGGATTGCCAGATTTGCTGCCTAAAATTCTTACAAGTCCCATCACTGTCTCTCACTAAAAGAATGAATTTGGCTAGAATTACCTAACCTGCTTTGGTATAATCAGTTTCAGATTACTCATTCCATTCTCTACAAACCCTCTTTCTGTCCAACTATCTCAACTCTAATCTCTCATTACCGATCCACTAGATTACTCCGCAGTTCTGAACAAGGCCTACTAAAAATCTACAAACCAAGGACCAAAATGGGTCACCTAGTCTATAGCTTTAACCCTTCCAAGGCCTGGAATAGCCTACCACTAGATATAAGATCCCTTGAACATCCCAATCAATTCAAATCCGCTACAAAAAATACCTTCATGAAAAATGCACTTGCTAATGTAATTATCCCCCCCGTAAGCACTCCCATATAACCTTCTACTTCTCTTCTCTCTTCCTTCCCTTCAATAAACAGACTTTCTACTTTATCTTCTCCTCTTGGTACATCACTGTACAAATATAACTAGTAAAATATTTCAGCTATGTAACTATTGCACTATTATGTATATAATATGTAATTATGAAAGTATCCCTCTGTTGAATGTATTTCTATGTATTTCACTTGCCACAGTTTAATGTATGACACTGTAATGCAATAATGTGTGGTACTGATGAATGTAATGTGTGGCACTGTCATGCAGTAATCCGTGGTACTGATGAATGTATTTCTATATGTATTTAATATGTAAAATTTCTATTTTCTGTTGGAGCTTTTCTCCTCGGGCCTCCGCTGAAAATGGGCATTTGTAGCCTAGTCGGACAAACCCGGTCAACAAATATAAAATAAATAAATAAATGAGAATGCTTTTATCCTGCTGGATGCTACACCTCCTAATTTTTGCCATGATTTTCTTAGTTCTGTTATTGAGCCTATTGATGTTGAGAATCAACAGGGTGGATTGTTTTTAATTAATTCTGTACTTATTCCTGGTGAGTACACCAGCCTCAATGCAGCTATTGACATGTTTGTATGAGGGTCGCAGTGATCTCAGAGTTTATGGAGGGCTTGAATTTTTCCAGGTTATCACTTAATAGTAAGAAGTTAGCCTTAGAGTAGTTCCTGAACATTACAGGGTTAGTTGGGGTACCAGGTTTTATTTTTACTTCAAAGGAAACCATTTTGTGGTCTGACCTTATCAGAGAGGACATTACACTACATGGTGTGCAGCACTCTCCCATATTAATGAGGACCAGATCCAGTATGTTTGTGCCCCTGATCTGCATATTGACAATCTTGTGTAGGGATATTTATTTATTTATTTATTTATTTTACATTTGTTGACCGGGCTAGTCTAGCTGGATACATGTCCATTTTCAGTAGAGGCCCGGGGAGAAAAGCTCCACAATAAACATGGGTTAGTAAAATCAAGTGTTGTTATACATTCAAATAAGAAATATTATACAAAAAATAGGTGTTACAGAGAAAAAAATTGGTTCATAAGTATTACTAGCAAAAATACTTTACAATACTGAAAATAAGCAAGCAAGAATATATATATATATATATATATATATATATATATATATATATATATATATATATATATATATATATTTTTTTTTTTTATTTAAGGGTGAATATAAAGGTTGAGAAAACAGAAAGTTTTAGTCAGGGTTTGTAAAGGACAGAGCTAATGAGAATTAAGCACAGGTTTTAGCTGCTTCTTGAAGGTTCAAACACAAATACTATACTAACCTAGAAAAAGGTTTGAGGGGGTGAAAAAGGGTAGAGGGAATAATAGTTTAGTCAGGGTTTGTACAAGGACAGAGCCATTGAGACTTAAGCAGAGTTTTTAGCTGCTTCTTGAAAGTGGGTAGAGAAGTAATAGTGGTGAGTTCACTTGGAAGCTTGTTCCAGATAGGTCCAATACAGTTGCTGAACAAACAGTCTCCAGCTTTGTTGCTGGATTTATAGGGTGCTGCTAGTAGCTTTGTAGCGGAGCGCAGGGACGATAGATTTTTATAAGGAGTAATAAGGGTACTAAGTATTGTGGTATTAGAAGGTTGATAGAAGATTTTGTGGGTGATGGTAAGTTGCTGTAGTCGTATTTGATTTTGTAGTTCCAGCCAGCCTAGTTGTTTAAGATTAGAGCAATGATGGGTTCTAAAAGGGGCTCCTGTGGCAAATCTTGTAATATTATTATAAGATACTGCTAGTTTATTGAAATTAGATTTTGCTAAGTTTGTAAAAATAGGTGAGGCATAAAGAAGGGTAGAGAGCAGGTGTGTTTGAGCTAAAGTACTTCTGGCTGAGGTAGCTAGGAAGGGTTTGAGCCTGTAGAGAGATCCAAGTTTTCTATTGACTGACGATGGTTAAGTTAATATGGGCATCAAAGTTGAGATTATGGTCTATTGTGACATCTAAAAGTTTGGTAGTTGAGTCAGGGGATATTATTGTGCCATTGTTCGACATTATATCGAAGGTAAAGGTCAAAGATTTCTGTGATGGTGTAAAAAGTAATAATTTAGTCTTTTTGGGATTTAGTAAGAGGCCATGCTGATAGAACCAGTTTTCAGCTGCTGTGAAGACTTGTTGAGTGGTGGTCTGGAGTGTAATTGGGGAGAATGCTGAACATATCAGAGTTGAGTCATCAGCATATTGTATACATATGGATTGAGGAAGGGACATATTTAGTTTGTAAATAAAAATAGAAAAGAGGAGAGGTCCCAGTATTGAGCCTTGTGGCACTCCAATTGTGATGGGAAGAAGAGATGATATTTGATTATCCCAAAGAACTGCTTGTTGTCTATTTTCTAAGTAGGATTTAAACCACTGGATAGCTTGACTGTCCAGGGCAAATGATTTGAGAATGTTTAATAAGAGGGAATGGTTGACCATATCAAAGGCCTTAGAGAGGTCTAAGAATAGTGCTGAGGACAGCAGGTTGTTCCAATTTTTATTAATATGGTCTGTGAATGACAAGAGTGCTGTAGTAGTGCTGTGATAGGGTCTAAAACCATGTTGGCAGTCTGCTAGTAGGTTGCTTTTGAGAAGATGGTCAAGTAGTTGACGATGTATACATCTTTCTAAGATTTTAGCTAAAGGAGAAAGTAAGGCTATGGGATAAAAGTTAGGGAGCTCAAAAGAGTTACCACCCTTGTGAAGAGGAATGATATGAGAGACTTTCCAGAGGGATGGAAGAAAGCCTTCAGTTATGGTTCGATTAACTAAGATGGAGACAGGAAGGGCAATTACTTTGGCAGCAATTTGTAGGTATTCAGCTGGGAGGAGGTCAGCTGAGGGGGTACAAGGCTTGAGTTTTGTAAGAAGAGTAAAGATAAGATCAGTTGAAACTGGTTGCAGTTTGAAAGAGGGGGGATTTTTGTTGAGGCAATAAGGTGCTGGCGTGGACTGTGGAGATAAAGTTGAAGCAAGAGAGGTGACAGTGTCTGAGAAAAATTTGTTGAAAGTATAAGCGATTTGGTTAGGTGTGCTCTGAGTGAGGTTAGAAGGAGTGGGTGTTTTAGAGTTACCTGGATGTAGTAGTTTATTGATACTTGTCCAGAATTTGTGAGGGTTTTGGCGTTGGGTATGTTGGAATTTCCAATAATAATTTCTTTTATCAAGGAATATAAGTTTCTTTGTTGCATTCCTAAGTTGTTTAAAGGTTTGGTGGTCAGCTGGGTTTTTAGTACTACGCTATTTGGCCCAGGTTCTATTTCTATGCATCATTTTTTGTTTGGTTTCTTTTGTTAGCCAAGGAGCAGGCTTTGCTTTGGTTTTAATTAATCTAGTAGGGGCATGGAGGTTGAGGATTTGAAGGAATTTGTTGTTAAAGTATGAGACTGCATCGTCTAGAGGTAAGTATTTTAGGGAAGACCAATTACATGCTTTGAGTTCTAATTGGAAGTTAGTTTGGTTGAAATTGCTTTTGTTCCTGGTAGTTCTAACTTGAGTATTATTGGAGATGGCATTTACAAACTCCAGGAATTTCATTGCCTGCATGTCTGGTGTTTTATATGATTCTCAACCAATAGTGGGTTAATTAAAGTGTCCCATTAATATGGTATTGGGGTGGATGGTGAGTGTTGCCAGTAAGCTTAAATGCATGTTATTGGTTTCCAGAGTCATAGAGGGAGACCTATAACTTGTAAGGAAGCAATATGGGATTTTGATTATGGTGATTTGAATGTGGAGAAAATTCATTGCATCATCTTGTTTGACTAGCCTGGAAGTATATTTATTTTCTGATGTAAATTAAGACAGTTCCACCTTTAGTCCTTGTCTGCATAGTAGCTTTTCTAAATGTGTGGAAGGCATTATTGCTTGTACTGCCAGTGTGCTCTCCACAGCTGTAAACCATGTCTCAATGACTGTACAGACATTGACATTATCTAGGGTGAGAAGAGCTTATAATAACACCAGAAACTAATGCAGTTATTAAAGTCAGTCATCATTTATCCATATTATGGCATCATTCTCGGAAAAGGTAAAATACTACTCAACCATAGCTCTCAACCTCTTAGCCCAAAAAAATCTGGACAAAGCCAAAAATAATGGGGGGACAAGGTCATAAAAACAGGGACAAATTTTAAATATTGCTCTTATAAACTTAGAAAGATGCTAGAATTAAAGGTATTGTGTTACCACACATTTTCTGAAGGATATCAAATCAGAAACTCAAATGATTGTCATTATATAGTGAATTCAGTCCTCACTGATTTGCCACAAAAATCCAGAAAACACACACATTTTATGGGGAACAGACTAAAAATATGAGTCAAAAATCTGGACATTCTGAGAAAATCTGGACATTTGAGAGGTATGTGCTCAATGCTAGGCTCATATAGCCTGTGACACATATTCTGAGAGCTCCATGATGTTTCTTTTCATATAGTCAAGGAAGGCATGTCTCAGGTCATTTACATCCACATGAAGTATGACTGAGTCATACTGGCACTTGGGGTCCAATGACTTGAGTGCGTTTGTAATATGATGGATCTTGTCCCTTGATAAACACCTGACTGTGATTTTCTCCTTACTCAGCCTGGTGAGAGGGACATCATTGTGTCTCACAATGGAGTCTCCAATGACTAGACTGTTGGATTGTGTGGTGAATTGACTTGTGGGCTTAGAAGTAGAGGCTCCACGATTTGTGGCTGTATGTGTTGATGTAGGGTGTGTTTTGAAAGAGTGCATTCAAGACTGCTGAGGACATTTGTTAAGTGTACTTCATCCAGGAGGTCTTTGGGGTCTAGGAAACATATATTGAAGTGCCTCAGCATATGTGGGTCTATATGTCTGCTTTGTACTATGCGTGATGGGTGGAGTGGGTGTACTACTGACAACCTAATTGACATTAGGAGTCATTTTATGTGAGAGCTTTGCCTCCAGTGACATTGTATAAATACATTTCCTACAGTTTGTTTAAGAATTAGTTGTCTGTCAGTAAACGTGAGGCAATTTCTACATTGCCTCAGGGTGCCCACATCCACCAAGCTGACAATGGAGATAGTGGGAAAGTTCATGTCCATTACAACAGGCACTTTTTTATTGATTAGATGGTTGCAGTAAGAATATAAGGTAATGTCAAGAGTATCTGGTTTACAACTCTGGTAGCAGAGCTTGTTACTACAAAGTAGTTGCCTTGTGTGCATCTAGGTATTGGTGTAACCCTCTTCTACATATTTTAAACAGAATATGTTTACAAATGTTACTTTTTGTTTGTTACATACAAGCTTCATAGGTTTTAATACAGATGTAGACCGATTGGATTTATTCATGGTTTCATGGCGTAACTTGTCTTTTCTAATAGCACAAAGCAACTTTTAATGTATTTTTGGGTCAATTTGACATACCCATTTTTTTAAAACAGTAGGCAAGGACATTTTAAATGTGTCAGTTACTATCATTTTTATCATTTGCATTGTTATTTTGACACTCTGGAATGATTCATAAATAAATATTATGCTTTAAAAACAGTGATCTTACCATTTCGTTATGAGAAAATGCAGAGTTGTGATGCTTTTGAGCTTGAGTCTTTAAGGTATCACAGCTCTGGTAAGTAAAGTGTTTCTGACTTTATTATAGTCCTGTTAATCAGTCACTCTAGTCTATGTCCATGAAGGCTCTCAGTTGTTCTCTAGTTATCTGAGTTGGTAATATCTTGGTCCAGTCAACTTAGCCTCATCCCTTCTGGTAGGCATATATCCTAAAGGTAGTAAGATATACCTCAAGATCCTACACCCAGGTAAGTTGCTTTAATGATGATGTTGTTCTTGGAATAATCAGGTTAGCTACTGAAAACATCCCTTTGGCTGCAGCCATTATGGTCTGTAGTAAGTGGTCTGATATAACTGATGCATGGATCGGCACACAAGCACACTCAACAAAACTTGTCTTGTATTCTGTTTGTGGCAATTACATTCAAGATTAAGTATCAGGACTTTGGAATTAATAACTTGCAGCAAAATGCCTGCATCCTCCACCAATGAGGAAGATTAAAGTAGCTGAGAACACCGGTCTTTATAAAAATAATGCTTTTTAGTATATACAGACAAAAATAAGGTAGATTCCTAGAAGCTAAATCAAAGTATTATGGTTTAAATAAATGCACAAGTAGCTTTAACTCTGTCTTATACTATTAGAAAACAGTGTCTGTTGGTAGCTCTCTCTGAGTTACTCTGGCAGGAACAATTTATAGTTTTTTTCTCCAAGGTCTTCTTTCACCATTTTTATTTCAGTTCCCCAGAACCACTGTTTAGAATTCTCCCTTTGTGGGAAGGGGTTGGATGTTCGGTTCAACTGGGATTCTCTCTCTGCACTCATTTTATTTACATTTAATAGCTCCATTAACAGAGCATGGGATTCTTTTTCTGCTCTCTTTTTATTTACATTTAATAGCTCCATTAACCAAGCCTGCTCTCACTAATATAGTCAGATATCATCTGTCTGTTCATAACCATTTATATTATTTAAAGAACTGCCACTATGTTTACAATGGAATCTTAATAACACTGATATAAGCATTACTTGCACAACTGTTTATTCATTTTTTGGCCACATGTATTATTCCACTTGGTCAGAACAACCATGTTATGCTGCAGTATGAGTGTGTGTGTGTGTGTGTGTGTGTGTGTGTGTGTGTGTGTGTGTGCGAGCGCATATATACACAAACACACACATAAAGCTACACACTCTGTCTTGAGCTTCTGCAACATGACTTTACTGTTGTAATCAGTGCCAGTGGCATTACCACTCCCTTCCCTCAGATTCAATGATCTACACACACTCATTTAGAATGCTTAAGCAACTCCAGGCTCATTCTGAATAAAAGTGATGATGTCCTGGCACAAAGGCAAAGCCATTGACGTGAGCCCAGTCAAAATAAATAAAAATTAATAATGTGTTTATTTTAACCAGAGAACATAACAGATATCTAGATATCACTACTGACAGCAAATCTCACCTTTAAGCAAGACGGTGACAATGATGTATAATACATAAAATAAGAAACACTATTAGCCTAACAAATCATCATTTCCTAATACAAGATTCACTTTAACTAATTCAATTCTCCTTCCAAAACTCTTTTACAAATGTAGCACTGTCAGTAACGTACATTATACTGGCCAGTACAAGCTCAGATCATGTTACTTTAGGATAACTGCGCTCACATCTCAACCAACCTTAAACTATCATAAATATAGCATTCTCAACAAACTTCACGGATGCCTCACAAGAACAAAATCAAATTCCACCACGTAGTTTTCAAATGAACATCCATACAATATCCATTGACTGGCTCTCAGCACTCTTATTCACTGGTATAAATCAGAAAGACTCAGATTCAGCAAGAAATAATTCTTACAAACTCAGGAAAACAGTAGTGAAGTTGGAGCCAAAACATATAGTATTTATCTAGCTAGCCAAAGGAACATATCACCCTTGAAACTGAGAAGAAATGAAAACCATACATATTCAAAAAACACACGTAACTTACCTCAGTCAGTCTCTCGTCTGTCCTAAATGTGGGATCTCCCAATTTTTTCAGTGCTGACTGTTTACTTACAAAATCTAACCAAGATCCCTTTTTTACTAGTGAGAATCCTGCACTTTCTGGAGTTCTAACCAAACTTTCCAATTACGAATAATTAACTTACATTTTCCCATACCAGTTACAAGCGTATTAACTCCAATGTCATTCATTTAATATTCTGCCTCTCTTTCCAATGTGTCAGAACTTACTCCCAAAACTATTACCTGATTATCAAGTCCCATTTATTCCATAGTCTTCCTTCTTCCATTTATCCATTTACCTTTTCTTAATTTGTCTTTTGCACATGTAATTTCTTTGGTTACCCATTTTGCCTTATTTTTGCCATTTATTTCTACCCCTTTCCCTTCCTTTTTAGCATTTTTATTTTATTTATTCATTTTATTTATCCTTTGTTAACCAGGTTAATCCCACTAACTAGTAGCCTCTTTTCAGGGAAGACCTGAGGTGGTACTGATGGTACTAGGGGATATTTGGCCAGGGTATTAGAAAACTACCCTACTTCCTTTCGATGGGTGCCATTGGATTATTTTATATCCACTTGAGCTACTACCAACTCAAGCAGATGGGGCCTCAGTATAACATCTCACCTGAAGGACAACACACTCAGAAGTACAGCACCCCATTTATCCTGCACTTGCAGTGTCAGAAATTGATGTACCTGGTGTGGGAATCTGCACCAAATTCAAGTGTGCTACCTGTTGCACTACTGATACTGCTAGTTCTTTCTTAGTTTGTCTTACATATCGAACTTTATGGTATTCTCAGTCATTGACTAAAAACCACTACCGATATTGTTAACCTGGTGTTATGACTCTCTACATATGCTTTCATGGTTTTCCATCAGTGTTTCAAATGGCAATTTGTTTTGGGTGGGGAAGAATATTGAAAGCACAGAATTCCAAGTGTTTTTGTGACAAACGTCAGGTTTGAGAATGAGTAATTTGATAAATAGGACTGGCTATTTGTGTGGATGTTTCCAGGTTAGGGTAGAATAAGGGTCACATTAGCGGATAGCGTTAATGGTCTGTGTGTGTGTGTGTGTGTGTGTGTGTGTGTGTGTGTGTGTGTGTGTGTGTGTGTGTGTGTGTGTGTGTGTGTGCTTGTGTTTGTATGCATGCTTTGTTTTGTTTCTGTTTTGGTATTTTGCATTACATAAGCAGTCTGCCATCACACAGACTTGGGACTGCTGGAAACTTGGAAGCTTGATAATAAAGCATTTGGACTACATTTTGCATCTAGGAAGTACGTTTAAACTACATTTATAATTGCACTTATCTTACCATTTAAATCAGTTTTGTATGCTGTGTTTACTCTTTGTCTGAAGTTAAAGCTTTTAATTTAAGGCATTTTTCTAGTCCACAGTGCTCTTTGGTTTCTGTGCTGGGCCGCGATGTTGTAGCTCATTATTTGTTTTTTTTCCAATACCTTTTAACTTTTGGCTAACTACAGTGTGTTTTATATTAAGAAGGCTGGGACTGTAATTCCAGTGGAAGTAGAAAGGTATACTGGTCTATATGAGTTGATAAACACACAAGATGGCTTAAAGTGACAATTACTTGTTGTAGCTATTTGGTACCTTTTCACTTTTGGCTAACTAAAGTGTGTTTTTACATTAGGAAGGCTGGGAATGTAATTCTAGTGGAAGTAGAAAACATACACAAGGGGGCTTAAAGTGACAATTACTTGTAGCTATTTGGTACCTTTTCACTTCTGGCTAACCAAAGTGTTATTTTACATTAAGAAGACTTGGAGTGATATTCTAGTGGCAGTAGTAAAGTAGCCTTGTTAGTCCAAGTTGGAAAACACACAGGAAGGCTTAAAGTGAGATTGTCTCATCAGCCAAAGGTTTTTTAGTGAATTTGTTGGGTGTTAATCTGTACTTGAGAGCTATGTTTGCTGTGCTTTTACATTAAGAAGTTCCAGGATCATCTGACTTGTGGCAGAAGGATTTTACCTAGTCTCTCTGAGATGGGAAGTATTCCAAGGAGTTCAAAGTGTAGTTATTTATTGGCCAGATGACATGGGAGTTAGTTTTCATCCTTTGTCTGTCTGCTATATATTAGGCACATGTTTGTGGAGCTGTTTACAGCTCAGCGGTGGATAGCAGTACCTTGTATAGTAGCAAACCTATAAAGCTAGTAATTAGGATTTTTACCCGTAACACAGAAAGGCTTTGCATGGAGCTAAGCTTAGTGATATGATCTTAGCACTGATTGATGCTCTAACTAGCTGCCCTGTCTAACATCTGGTCATTACCCTAAACATCACTGAGGTGACCCCTTTAAAGCCAAAACCCTGAACCAAAATAGCCCAACCATAATACAGGTGTAGACAACATGGCTTTGCAATTCTTAATGTCTCTGTGGCCAGCTTGGTAGATATGGACATCCTGAGACAATGTAGCAAATGTCATATGCACTTAGTCTTTCTAAGGATTAAAAGGTTGTCTAACACAGTATGTGAGAGATGTATGTACATAACTTCCCTGGAGGCAAACAAACTTGTCAGTAACACACATACTGCTCACCACATACCTCGACCTTCTTCTACTGACGCACTAAAAAAAGAAACCTCTCAAAACTTCAATGACTTCCTAAGCTGTCAAACTGCAACACCTACCCCCAGCAATCACTAAAGCACACACCAAAAGCAACACCTAAAATCACACATAAGCTCCAAGAACAAAGCCCATAAGGCAAGCAAACAATTTACCCTTGTCATAGGAGATTCTATTGTATGACCCAGATACTCCTCTCACCAGGCTGGACAAGGAGAAGATAATGACTCGTCACCTATCTGGAGCCAGGATCTGCAATATCAAGCATGTACTCAAGTCACTGGACCTCAGATGCCAATATGATTCTATAATAGTCCATACAGGTATAAATGACCTGAAGAATATCTCACTGGACTATATGAAACAGACATTGAGGATCTCAATAAATATGTGTCACCGACAGGTACGTGCCTTGAATTGAGCAGCATTGTACCTTCACCAAGGATGATGCCACAGTATAAATAGAAAAATGACAGATTTTAATAAGTGGCTTAGTTTCTGGTATCACTCCAGGGGAATCTAATATCAGTTACGGGAGGACATGGTTAACAGACCTCTTTGTTTTGCCAGGTATGGTCTGCACCTGTCCCCCTGGGGTTTTTAGATATTGGCTAAATCTTTATACATCCCCTTAAAGCCTTTTTAGGCTATAGTTTTCTTTTTTTAGTTGAATGCAGTTTTACAAAAGGACAGTAGTTGGGGGTATTTGTACAGGTTTTAATGTTATTTACATTTGTTTTTAACAGCAATATTTGATAGGAACAATAGAAGAAGGTTTTATGTTTAATTTTGTATCTATTTATTCCTTAAACTATATTATGCATTAAATTAATAGCACATTTTAGCTGTTAAGGTAAGTTTTTTTGATTTGTGACATACGTGTTTAAAAGTGTATTTTTTTAATGAGAATTGACAATTAGTGTTAATTTATTGTAAAGTGCATTTAAAGAGTGCAGTCTGTTATCTGATGAAGTCCTGTGTATAGATACGAAAATGTGGTGAGTCGGTTAATGCATTTAAGTGTTTTGGAATAAAACAGTGTATTTCCACCTTTAAAGCTTTGGGTGTTCTCTGGATGTCTTACAGTGCTAGCTGTAGTTTTACTATTGTTGACAAACTCTCAGAACCAGGCATACATCCCTACATAACTCACTGGATTACCAGCTGACTGACAGGATCCAAGAAGTTAGGATCGGTGAGACCACCTCCACCAAAGGACCGGTCACCAGTGAAATACCCCAGGGCTCCACATTGCGACTGCTCCTGCTTGGTATCTACTTCTCAGAAACCAAGGCTAAGATTAAAGGCTTCTGGTTTACCAACCTCACAGATGACTGTAAATTGGGAGTTATCATGTATTCCAGCCATGACAGCAGCATCCTACAAGAGGGTCTAACACAAACAAATGAGTGGTGTGAAAGCCACAGATTAAAACTCAATGCATAGAATTGCATTATAGTGCCCTTTGGGAAATCATCCACCTAAGCTTATCACTTCAGTGATAAAACACCCCTAAGATTTGACCTGATAGTTAGGGATCTGGGAAAATATGCAAACAGTAATCTGGTGTTCGACCAAGATGCAGCCGAGATGGCAAGATAATCATTTAATGTCTCCCAACTCATAAGCAAGAGTATGGCATCCAAGTCCAAGAAAGTTCTAGTATCACTCTACTCAGCCTTATCAGACCCATCATGGAGTATAATGTCCCCTTTGGCATGTACCTAACCAGGCAAATGCAACCACTGGTATGTCCTCAAAGCTTCCTTACTAGGAGAATCCAGGTTGTGAATACTCTGTCCTATACAGATCGTCTTAAGGCCCTGTCTCTGTACTCCATCTCCTACAGGTTACTGAGTGCCGACCTATGACTAGCATATAAAGCACCCTCATCTCCAGCTCTGATGGATCTTTTGCACATCCATAAGACAAACAACACCAGAAGCACAAGATCAAAGGACCTAAACTTTGCCTGCAACATAAATAGAACCTGCTGGAAGGACTGATATGTAGCTCAAAGGATCCTCGTATTATGGAATAAGCTCCCATTTATATGATGCAGAGCTTGTCCCTGACCTTATTTAAAAGGAACCTTAATCATTGGATCAGAAATCACAAATTTACCCCTGGTCTAGTCCCTATGTTTCTGATGGACAGAGATTGATAGTAAGTAAATTAATCCACAACTAATATGTATCCCCCCATAACCCTTAGCTATCTCTTAACTAACATACCCCACCATATAGGTGTGCAAGGAACATTTGGACTGACCTATAGGTCCATAGGTTTATACTAGGCTAATGACCAAAAGGGTCTTTATAAGTCTAGCTTGTGTAATTGTGTGTATGTGTCCAAGTGTTTGCTGTAGTGGTACCATTAGTGAAAGGGATTTTCTTAAGTTACTGTGTAGGATTAGGAGCAGTATCAGGCCTCTGTGGCCATCTTATTAATGCATGTAAATCCTAACTGTGGTGTTTTCCCTGTCCCTAAGACTTCTCTGGTATATTTGTCTTGTTTTTGCCCTTCTTTCTCCAATTCTTATTTAAAATACCCCTCCCTGTTTTAAACCGATATTCTTCTATTCCTTTAGCATGTCCCTTTAAAATGGCTAGAATATCTTAGCCGCCGATACCTGATTCAGCTTACTGCTTACTGCATGCTGAATAGTTTATCCATTTCATCAGCTCCTGGCCATAGCCCAATAGCCCAAACTGTACTAATTGTATTTACTTAACTTTGCCCTATTATTTCTTTTGCCACTTTTATACTATTAAAACCGTTACAGCAAATCACGGTCTTCGGATTTTGAATAATAATATCTTCACTTGTATATCTCAGACATGTTCTAATTGCATAATATTTGTGCAACTCACTGTCTCAAATCTGTGTGGTGGTGGTGCTGCAGTAGCATTGTCGCCTCACAGTAAGACGCTGTCCGGTTCGATTCTCAGCTAGAGCATCTTCTGCGTGGAGACATGCGTAAATGGGCGTACCTTCGTTGAAGGTTGTGTGTCAGGGCTGGAAACTCGGCATGTAAAAATCAACTGCCAATCATTAGCGGACCGGAGTTCCGCTGTGGCAATCCCTAACCGGGAAAAGCCGAAAGACATAACAACAACTGTCTCAAATCTGTTATGCTTATTTTATCATTTGTCTCATCTTTTGTCCTCTGTAATTATTTTCATAGGACTTAAGAACACTTTGTCTAACTCGCTCTCTCAGTAGTTCCATTTCCACCAATAGAATTTAGCAAAGCAGATATCTATCCAGTCAAATCATTACATCTAGCTCTTTTTTTGGTGAAATACAACAAAAATGACTTGAAGGTTTCCCATTTCTACAGTTTAAATTGGAATCTTTTTGTTTCTATTTACCAATAGAATACCTCTCTACTCACTATTAGTGTTAACAGTTGCAGTAATAGCATATAGTGTTTATTATTAGGGATGGCATAATGGTGTTTCTCAGACGTGGCTTTCCTTTAATCAACCCTAAGCCCAAGTAATGCTATACTTCATGTCTTTAAATTCAATATGTTTCAATTGTTTAATCATACACATACTTTAGCTTCTTTATTCTCTCATGTATTACAGATATTAACTATCTTAATGCAGTAAATAATAACCTTCCTTACTAATCACTTTTACACTTTTCTGAATTAGTTGAAATAAGTAGCTCCCTATCTGCTATACTGTAACCTTACCTTATAACAGCTAAGCATATGTTTGGCACTAAAACTCGTAGTATAACACTTTAATCACAGCAATCTGCATATCATCATCCTACCACCTCTGTTATATGTTTTACCTCCTTTCCTCCTAAACCTACACCTGTCACAGCATTCCTACCTAACCCATCGAAGAGCTACCCTGATATAGCTTCCTAGCCTATTTCAAATATGTCCTCTACTCTCACAAAATTAATAATTTTTCCATCAAAACATACTACCTTGTACCATCAGTATCACCTCAGCAGATCAAAAAGAAACCAGCTACCATTATTTTACTCTCTCAGATTCTCAAACATACCCCATTATGATGATATCCACCCAAATCCAGGACCTACTTCCACTAATCTAGCAACTATAACTAGCCCCCATAACTCCAATAAATGCTTAACTATTGTTGCACTCAATTTCCAAATGATTTGTAATGAAATAATTGACTTTTACACCTGGGTGTCTCATACTTAACCATACATTATTGCTGCTAATGAGACCTGGCTTAAACATAATATAAAATATTCTGAACTTCTCCCTCCAGGCTTCAATACCTTAGGGTTAGACAGACTTCACAAAAAAGGAGGTGGTATTGCGTTCCTTTTCACTCATAGCTACAACATAACTCCATCCTCAAATATTATTCTGCAGTTCTCTAATGCCAGAATTCTCATTGCCTTTCTGAAAATAAACAAATCAAAAACATTATTTCAAATAGTTCTATATATACCCTTTGGCAATAACATTCCCATTTTGGAAGACATCCTTGCCTGAATCTCTAATACCATTAAAAATGAAACTATCATTCTGGGTGATGTTAATATTAACTGGCTAAACGTCTGTTCTAAATTCCCATTGTCAAACATTAATCTATCCAGTTTCACTCATATCATTAAAACTCTAACTAGGTTCCATACTAGACTGGATATTGGTTACTGATCCAAGTAAAATGTCTATAGCTGATATGCTTCCAAATGCACTTAGTGATCATCTCCCTACCTATGTTCATAGAATAGCTCCCTCTCTTCAAAAGGATCATCACTACAAACAAATTTGGAATCTATCCAACTGCAAACCACAGACATTTATTAATCTACTAAAAAGTTTAAACTGGAGTATTCTCAAAAATTCTATCTTTTGATGATGTGGTAAATTACTTTAATGTAATATTTCTGGAAACTCTAAACAGTCTGGTACCTCCTCAAGTAAAAAGAATCAAAACAAACTATGCCTCATGGCTAACCAAACCTACAAAAGAATTACTGCTAACTAGGGCCAAAGCTTGGAAACAATGGCAAAAAAATAAAATAAAAGTAGAACCCCCCCACCAGACCTGTTGTAATTCAAGCAGCTTCACAACCAGGTTAAAAAACAAGTAACTAAAAATAACAAAGATTACTACCTAAAACTTCAAAACAGTCTTAAGCACAACCCCAGAAAATTCTTGGCTTCTGTTACATCAGTACTAAGCCCTGCCACAAAAAACAATTCTTGTCCATACACTGAGAAACTACATCACACATAGCCACCCTCTTTAGCTCCCATTTTATTAATAGCATCTCAGATATCATCACCAACTTTCCCCAACCCCATTGTGACCCAATCTCAACTTGTTATAATTCCAATAGACCACAAAGACTATCCTTACCCATGTCCTTCTTCAACCCATCATCACCCTCCAACCCATTCCACCTAATACTATAAAAAAGACTTCTCAAACTCAAGCCTAGCTCTAGTGCTGCTGATAACCTTCCCTCAGAATTCCTAAAACTAGCAGTCAATCCATTGCCTATCCTGTCAGTATACTCATCAATAGATCCATCCTCAAATCTTATGTCCCTTACTTCTAACTCAGCTCTCCAAAATTGGTCTCTCCTCCCCCCTCTCTCTACTACTTTTCAAGCTACCTAACAGACAGACAGCAGGCTTTTAAAGGGCAGAACTCCTTCTCTCCATATCTTTGACTCTCTACTGGAGTACCCCAAGGCTCCATATTAAGTCCTGTCTTATTTAGCATCTTTATTGTCTTCAGTCTTATTCTGTCAAGGCTCTCTTATCCAATATGCACATGATTCAACTATTATCTGTTCCGCTGATTCCATGTCTCATCTTCAACAACTCACCAAGAAAGCTCTTACCTCCAAACAGACCTGGCTCAGTAACAAAGTCCAATTTACCATACAGTCCCAAAGTAACACAATAATCGAAGTTGCTACTTACACCAAACTATTGGGAGTAATAATAGATGAACATCTAAAATTTGACCTTGACATACAACATAATATTAACACATGCATCAGAAACTAGGCATTCTGTATTGGCACAAACATTTTCTTAGCTTATCTAGTAAACAGACCCTTGCAACTGACTATTTACTTCCCTCTCTTGACTATGGTGCCCCTTACTCATTAACCTACAATCATCCCTAAAATCTAAGCTTGAAGCATGCTATAATAAAATCACCAAATTTGCTAAACATTCCACTCAACAGTGTGCAGCTATACTCTCCCTCGTTTGGTCCACACTACTTTACCTATTTGCAGCTGACAACTGCACATAAATTAATCTATAAACCTTTAGTCTATCCAGCCCTAAGTTCAATATTTAGCTTTTATCTGCTCAAAAGATCTCTCAGATCTGAAAATTAACATGTTTTGCAAGTGTACAAGTCTAACCTCCCCGCTGGTCAGCCTCTATACTCATGTTTTGTAGCCAGAGCCTGTAATTCTCTTCCATTTACAAGTACAACCAACCAAATCCTGACATCATTGCAAACATCTTTACGAAAATAGTTTACCTCACACTGGACCTGCACATGTACCCAGTTCCTACCCCTCAAATCCTGACTCCGTCTACCTCATGAATATTATTTGAAAACCCATTCCTTCCTCAACCATGTTTATCTTCTTTTTTACATATTCCAAGTTAAATTTAACTTATAAAATAATAGGTGATAATCTAACAATCTATTGGGTAGAAGTTATATATAACACTTAGCCTTTCATACTTCTGACTCAAGTTATGTATTTAATTTGTAACAAATTGACAAATTTATTTCTACATTCACTTCATCTGTTGATGTTCATGCTTTTGTAATGCTTTACCAACCTGGTAATCACTTGTCTATGTTTATATTTCCTGTGGAGGTATTCTCCCCAGGCCTCCACTGAAAATGGGCTCCTTCCAGCCCAGTGGACTATGCTGGTAATCAAATGCCAATAAATAAAATAATAAACTTCAGAAAACCCTTTTCCCTGCTAGTATCACTTTTCAAACAAATTTGTAATGATTTTACGATTAGAGGATGGAGTTAGCAATCAAAGAAAGAAACTGTTTTCTTTTTTTTTTTTTTTTTTGCTCAGTTGTGTCTTTTCAAACTGTCATCATAAATGTAACTTACATTGATGATTGTGAAGTTCCATATAATGTCATATAATCACTTCTATAGAGGTTTCTGCTACATGCATTTTTAAATAGATGCTTTTAAACTTATCCCTGTTCATGCATGTTGATTTGTTCTTGTACAAACCTATTATGATGTTTATTTTCTTATTTGTCTTCCCGTTCCACCAAAAATGGCTTTGCATAGTAGGGTTAAATCTAGTCAACAAAAATGTAAATAAAATAAAATGATTCATGGTTCTGTGATTTGACCTGTTGTGTATACAAGTATGTTCAAGAATGTAGAATGTATAATATGAGAAAGTTGTTATTAGTGTGACAAAACAAAAATGAATTTGCATAACATGAAGCAACTATTCTATGCAAAAACTCTGTTGTGCAAAAGCTATTATCAATGAATGGTGATCACAAGAACAAAGAATAGCAAATTCTCGTTTTAGATTTGACCTGATTCTGCCTAGGCCATCCTAGTTTTTAGGTGGCTTTTCTACCCTAGCACTTTGAATATTTCGGGATTGAAAAAACAAGTTCATTGTAAGGTATTTTGGAGTCAGTAAAGCTTGCATTTGGACAGTTATTCCAACGGAAATATTGATATTTATGGTATTATGACCCATCCTTGCTGTGGTAAATTTTATCAGAGTTTGTTTTGACTTACAGTGAATTTGTAAATATATTGAAATTATACACCTGTAGATATATTCCTTTGATACTGCTATATTTTCTAATTAGCTTTTTCTTTGTTGTTTTAAAATGAACTCATTCTGGTATCCTTTTTATCATGATAAGTGTTTTTGTTAGACTCTGGTTGTTCTTCTTGTCTTTAATGCATTTGCATCCACACACTTAGATGAACCTATCTTTACCTACTGATGATGGCATGGGATACAGAGAAGGACATATAACTGGGGATACAGAGAAACACGTACAACTGGGGATACAGAGAAAGATGTATAACTGGGGATACAGAGAAAGATGTACAACTGGGGATACAGAGAATGACATACAACTGGGGATACAGAGAATGACATACAGTTGGGGGTGCAGAGAAGGACATACAACTGGGGATACAGAGAAGGACCTACAGCTGGGGATACAGAGAAGGACATGCAACCAGGGATACAGAAAATACATACAACTGGGGATACAGAGAAGGACATACAACCACTAGCTGAATAAGGATGCAGCTGCTGAGCAGGTTATTAATCGTGATTACCATTCAGTATACTGAGGTGAAACCACACCAAAAAAGGAGACCTCTTTGTTTCGTCATGGTACACTCTCAGTCTGCATGTCATCATAATCCAGTAGAAAGGACTTGTACTCTGTCGGGTCCTCCTAGGGCATTACTGGCCATTTCTCAAATAAATTTGCAGTAAGTCTTATATTGTCTTAGACCATCTCTGTGGCACTGATCTTGCTATGCTCCTCATCTAACAATGACCATACTGTTTGCATTTTATATTGCTCAGTGTCTCAGGTGCAGTAATATCGGTAGCAGTGCATCTGTCTTTTTAAAATCATTGATGAAGTAACTTGTGTTCTTGGTGTACTTACTAGGTTATTTAAACCTTCTAACAGCAGGAAAAATTGCAGGTTATGCAATCTCATCTGCCATCTGCACAGTAGTGTGAAGGTTTTCCTTCAACAGTCTATACATGTCCATATTGACTTAGCGCTGCTTGATTCTAACTGGTTAAATTAGATAACTTTTAGTCATAGGTGACAATGAAGCCATTAAAATTGCCAATTACTTCCTCCAGATTGTAGAAAGATCTGTTTTGTTCAGATAGATCTTCTTTATAGTGGTCACTGAAACAACCAGGTCCCTAACCTTCTGTATTACAGGCAGTCCCCGGGTTACAGACATCCAACATGTGGACAACCTGTTGTTAAGAATAGACTGCTACAGTTCTGGAAATTACTTTAAAATAAATGAAAGATGCCATAAAGTGTAAAATCTTACCTTGCAAATGAAGAAATCTTGGTTCGCAAAGGAATAATGTCCTTTTTTCCCGTCAGTGAAACTGGTTGTGTCTTTCACAATAGCTATTTCCACCTTGAGGGAGAAGATGAGAAGATCTAATTTATTAAGATTGCTGTGCTGGAGATCTGATTGGTCAAGATTGATGTCTTGAAAATAAAGATACAGTACAGTATTCAAGCAGTTTACTGTACTGCACAGTAGAATGATCGAATGACATTGCGGCTCACTAAGGGTATCGGTGACAGTATGAGGCCTGACAAAGGTCTCAATGTTCAGGAAAGAGTGGAAAACATTCATGAGTCATGCCTGTACAGAAATCTGAAGTGAAGATTAAAAAGAGGTAAGTTTAACATATGTTTTATATAGAACATTCTACTGTACTGTACTGTACAGTTTTCCATTTTTATTTACCATTATTATTTGTCATAAAACAAAGGAAAGTCTGCAAAATACTGCCCTGAATCAGTTGAATTCAAATGTTAATTACCTTTAGAAAGTGCTAGTATTGGCCAGTCAGACCTGAGAAGTGTCTGGCTGCAGACTCCAGTATTGTACTGTATGTGTTTCTCGTGGAGCTCCACTTTAGTACTATACTAGGACCTGCAGCCGGACACTTTTGTGAACTTCCGCGTTGGTGATGTTGCAATCCATGCCTCCAAAATGTAAATCTGATGCAGTGACATACCAAAGAAAAGGAAAGCAACCACCCTGGAAAATAGAGTGGACATAATAAAGAGATCCACGAGAGGTGAAGCACCATCTGTCATTGGAAAGGCATTAGGCTACAGACGATCAACAATCAGAACAATTTTAAAAGACAAAGCAAGAATAAGGAATCATGTAAAAGGCCATGCCCCAATGAAAGCTACAATTATTACAAAACAGCACAGTACTTTATTGAGATAGAAAGACTATTGCTAATTTCGATAGAAGACCAAAATCAGAGTAATATCCCTATTAGCCTTTCATTAGTGCAAGAAAAGGCTTGAAGACTTTTCAGTGATTTAAAAGCTACTCAAGCAGCAAGTGAAGGCAGTTGTGATAAAGAATTTGTTGCAAGTAGGGGCTGGATCAATTGCTTTAAACTGAGGGCTAATTTAAATAACATTAAAACTCAAGTTGAAGAATCGATTGTCAATGTATGTGCTGCAAGGGATTTTCCTAAAATGTTGGAAAAAATTGCTGAAGACAGAAGTTACTTGCCTGACCTGATATAATGTAGATGAGACTGGCTTATTCTGGAAAAAAATACCTGAAAGGAACTACATTTCAAAAGAGGAATAAGTGCACCAGGGCATAAGGCATCAAAAGATAGTCTAACATTTTTGCTTGGGGGTAATGCTTCTGGTGATTTTAAGTTGAAACCTTTGCTTGTGTATTATTTCTTAAATCTGAGGGCACTACAACATGTTATTAAGGAATCTCTTCCTGTTATTTGGAAGGCAAATGCAAAGGCTTTGGTTACAACTGCCATCTTTGAAGATTAATTATTGAACAATTTTGTTCCTGCTTTTCAAAAGTACTGCTTGGCCAAAAACATTCCTTTCAAAATTGTCCTTCTACTTGACAATGCACGTGGACATCCAAACAGTTTAGATGAACTACACTAATGTGAAGGTTGTAATTTTAGCCCCCCCAACACCACATTGCTACTTCAGCCAATAGATCAGGGAGTAATAGCCTCATCTAAGGCCTATTATTTACAGCAGACCTTCTCACAAGCACTTAGGGCTACCCAAGATAATGTGATGACCTTAAGGGAGTTCTGGAAAAAATTAACATCAGTGATGCTGTCAAAAATATTGCTGATTCTTGGGATGAACTAAAGCAGTCAAATATGAAAGGAGTGTAGAATAAATTGTGCCCACAATTTGCGCCAACTTTACAGGCATTCACAGATGATGACATTGCTGAAGCCAGGCAGGCTGTGTTTGACATTGGTAATAAACTGCAGTTATACATCAGTGACACTGATGTCATAGCGTTACTTGACTCACATGCCAAAGAACTAACCAATGAAGACCTTATGGAACTGGAGCAGCAGATGATAGCATTTGAGGAAAAAGACAGTTACCTAGCAACTCCAGAATCAAAAAAAATTTTCAACAAAAGAATTAGCTGAAGCCTTTCATTTCATTGAAGCAGGAATGTCAAAGTCAGAGGAGCAAGATCCTAATACAGACAGGTTCACCCAAGTTTACCGTACAGTTACTGAGGGCCTGAGCTGCTATAAGGCCATTTATGATGAAAAAAAGAAAAGCTCTGTACAAACCTCCCTTGATGCCTACTTCAAGAAATTGACTCCAGTAGTAACCCCCTCTCTCCAGTAGCAGAATCAAACCCTGACTCTTCACCACCAGGCCCATTCTCTCCAACAAACCCACCATTTTCTGCATCATCTATTTAATAAAGTTATCATAATGTTAACTCACAAATGAATGCTAACCTGTAATCGTTATCCTTTTTCTTTCTTTCCATCTAAACAGTTTTAAGAGCTGTTTCTGTAATGTTTTTACAGTACGTACAGTACCATGCTGTATGAACAAAGTTACTGGTATTACTGTACTTACAGTATTGCTATTATTATTATTACTATACTACACAGCATTATATTTAAGATTGTTTTATTTGAAAGTGTTTCTTAAGTGTTTTATATACGAAGAAAAGTAAAATAAATACATTACATACTGAGGCAAATGTTTGACTAAGTGACATTTAATAAGAGCCATATGTATGTGTTCCGACTTACAAATATGACTTAAGGACAGACTTAAAAACAGATCTTGTTCTTAACCTGGATACTGGCTGTACATTATGCTGTTTTGACTTTTTCAGTTCTAGCTATACTCTCTGCAAAGAAACAGTGTAGGTCTAATGTCATTCAGGTTATTGACCTAAGTAAGATGGGGGTCCATAATATATATTCCACCTTATTTTTCAAGATTGTTACCTCTTATTGCTACTTGATATGTTCCACTGATTCCCAGGCATGTCAGAGAAAACTTTGCCACATTGTGGATTGCATTATAGTCACTGTAGAAAACTGGCATTAAGTTAAAGAAAATATATTTTTTCATATGACTGTGGTTGATATAAATCTTGCAGCATTTAGAATTTTAAAATATAGAATGCAAAATAGGTCACTTGTATTGAGTATATATAACTGCTTTCAGTAGCAATGCAGAACTACTCAGAACTTGCAACTGAATTTGGCTTCTAACATATGTACATAATTAAAACATTTTTAGCACAAATAATACATTACCTTATTTGTACACTAACTTGCTGGACTTTATCTTCTCTGCAGAAGATAAAACATGAAAAATATCATCCAATTTTTAACAAAAAGATACTTTCATTGCTGCTTTCAGTAGCAATGCAGAACTACTCAGAACTTGCAACTGAATTTGGCTTCTAACATATGTACATAATTAAAACATTTTTAGCACAAATAATACATTACCTTATTTGTACACTAACTTGCTGGACTTTATCTTCTCTGCAGAAGATAAAACATGAAAAATATCATCCAATTTTAAACAAAAAGATACTTTTTGGGATTATTAGTTACAGATTCTACATTACTTTTGAAGTGCACACAGATAGATTATACTGTTGGACAGAGTTCATATTTATTTGTTCATTGCTTTTGCAGACCAGAAGATTCCATCTGAGCAAATAATTCCTTTTCAGTCAAGGCCCAGGGAGAAAAGCTCCACAGAAAAAAAAAACTTATTACAAGGGAGAAAAGCCACTTATTACATAGAGTAAAATGATTTTTAGATTTTTTGATTGTTATATATACTAGTGATTATTTACTACATAATATGTCTATTGTTGTTACCTGTTTCAACATAAGAAAGGTGTAAGTCTGAAGCAATCGTTCCAGTGAAAGAAATAAGGATGTACTTGTTTATCTACTCACAGGTTTTGGTCAATAAAAAGTGAATATAAATGGAATGCTATCTACTCAAAGCATTGAGATTGAAGTAACTACATTTATTTGCTACAATGTTTTTCACTTCGTTAAAAGTTTCAAAAAGTATAGCTAAGCATTCTGACTTACATAATGCATATACCATTATATCCAGAAACCTAAGTGTGAAATTTACTTTCTCGTTTAGAAATGGAGTAATATTATAGGTTTTTAGGTTCATAGGATGTTAAAAGTATTTTGACCCGAGGATCTTTACAAGCCGAGCCATTAAATCCAAATATAATACTTGATGAAGAGTTATTGTCTGTGCCGAAGGTTTTTCTAGCAAGGACTGCCCTTGTCCAAGAGAGAAGCTGGGGTTATTCTCAGTAGAAATTTATGGTTTCCCATCCAGTCATGCAGATTGCACTAAAACAGGGTCATGGAGGTGCTTTGCTTGATATGGATTGGAAGCCTATTACAAAGGAGTGACAGCCTCTTAGAGATGCATCTGTCTCTCTAGCAGGTTCTGTTTATGTTGCAGACTAGATTGAGGTCCCTGGAACAGGTGACTCTAGTCCAATTTCACTTATGGATCTGCAGCATTTCCATTAGATCTGGGTCAGAGACAGCCCTGTAAAACACATAAGTTGCCAGTAAGTAGTCTATATGCTACTGAGTACAATGGCAGCAACTTCAGTCTGTCTGTATAACACACGTGCTGCAGACCTTGAATTTTCTTAGTTAGAAATCTCTGAGATCTCTCAAGTCACTGCAGGTGCCTGGTATAGTACATACCAAAGGGACCATTTTATTCAATAATACGCCTGATGAGGGATGAATACAGGGGAGTTATAACTTCTTTGCTCTTGAGGTGATGGCCTTTGCTAATCAGGTTAGCAACATAGAATGCTTTCCTCACCACAATAGACACATTTATTTTTATTTTATTTTACATTTGAAAACAGGGAGTGTCTGACTTAGCCAAAAAGGCCCTTTTTCAGCAGAGGCCCAGGAAGAAAAGCTCCACACAGAAAAATAATTACAGATACAGTTAGATATTTTGACATGATCAGTATACATACAAATTACAATAGACATGTTTTTACAGTAGTATGCAGCTCATCACCAGTTACAATGGAGAGAAGAAACAAGAAAACATTAATTTAAAAATAATGGTAATTAATAGATTTGTGGTATACAGCTGAAATTTGGAACATAGGTAGAATACATGCATAGTACATAGGTACAGTACATACATACACATGGTGGTCAAAGCTGCGGTCACAGTCAACTTGTATTCCAGGTCTCTCAGTACTGAATTGGTACTTGGGATATTATTGTTTATTTTATAATCAGAAAGGACACTGTTTTTACTAAAGGGAATGATAATGCATTTTTTAGCATTTAGTTTAAGACCATGGAGTTGGCACCAATCATTGGTTTGTGTAAGCCCCTTTTGAAGTACACTGTCATCGCTAGGGGATTCAATAATAGCACCTAATATGCAGTCATCTGCAAACTTGGTTAGCCACAGTCCCTCTGTTTTGGCCTGTACTTCTGAGAAGTATATGCCAAAGAAGAGGAGGCCCAGCATTGACCCTTCTGGGACCCCATTTTTGACATGTCTACTGGTAGAGGTAAAGTCTCCCACTTTGACTAAGTGTTGTTGACCTGTGAGCCAGTTTGCAATCCACCTGACAACATAAGGGTTGATATTCAACTGGGTTAGTTTGTCAATGATGTCCAAATATGGGATAATGTCAAAGGTCTTGGCCAGGTCAAAATATGTTGTCTGCATGGCTTTGCCCTCGTTTATGACTCTGGCCACATTCTCAAAGAAGTCCACCAGATTTATCAGGCATGACCTGCCCTTAACAAAACCGAACCAAGATGGAGTCAGGGTTTAAAGTTCACCTATATCCTTATTTATGAGATCCATGATGATTCGTTCCATTACCTTACAGATGTGGCTGGTTAAACTTATGGTCTTTAGTTACCCAGGTCTGTTGCCAGGCTGCCCTTGTGGAGGAGGATAACAGTCACTGTTTTCCATTCAGTGGGGACAAAACCAGTACTCAGGCTGTGGTTGAAAGGCTACCTAATGGAGTAGCTAGCTCTTGCTTTAGATCATTAAGAATCTAGCCCAGGATGCCATTTGGTCCCATGAAGGCTGTGTTCTTAGCCTTGGAGAGACCATTGATGACTTGCTCTTTGGAGATGCAGGGAGGAGGAGATGATGAAGACATGGTTTGTAGTATGCTTGGGGGGGGGGGGGATAAGGGGGTGAAATTTTTGCCAAGCCTATCTGCTAGCAGGTTTGCAATTTCTTCATAGTCAGTGTGTGTGATTCTATCCATAATTAGTTCAGAACTCATCTGAGTGCTACCTTTTAGGTTGCGGATGTAGCTGAAGAAAGCCTTATGGTTATCCTTGGCTATGGTTGCTAAACTTTTGTCATACTTGCTCTTTGAAGATTTTATGAATTGCCTTATCTGCTTGTTTAGGCAGAGGAGAGTGCTGTTCCAGTTCTGGGATCTCAGTTTTGTATTTTTATTTAGCAGCTTCTTTCTCTTATTGTATAATTTATTAATGCTAGACGTCCACCAGGATGGTTTGTTTTTTTCTTGAGAATCTTGATCTAATCCTATACAGCACAGCTGTGTCTATACATTTGTGTAGCTGTTTATACAGAGCATCAGTGTGTAACTTAGCATTGCCGTCAATGCCATCTATGGAAACTGGAGCTTGGAAGTTGATTATACCTTCCCTTAGGATGGTATAGTTAGCTTTGGCGAAGATTTTTAGCCTGACTTCTCCTTTGGGGAGTTCTGGTGCTATTGCTACTTCAAATATGACTGATTTAGGGTCAGGGTTAACCAGTATGGTCTCTACATTTGAAGCGTTGCATCGGTCACTCATATTGATGAGGACCAGGTCTAGAATGGTGGAGCCCCTTGTAGGGTGGTGCACTATTTCTTCCAGGGCATTTGAGTTAACAAAGTCCCGGAGCTTTTGTTAGAGTGAGTTTGGGCTTGTATAAGTTTCCCAATTAATGAAAGGATAGTTGAAGTCACCAATGACTATGGTGTTAGGTTGTACCATAATTGTCCCAAGAAGGTCTAAATAAGCTGTGCGACCATCTTGGTTCATGGAAGGGGTACCTGCAACTGATGATGACCTGAAGGGTGGGGGGGGTCTTATCCATGCTAATTTGGACTTAGAGTATCTATTTTCATTAAAGATAATTATACCTCTAGACTGGTTAGAAAAGAAAACTCTGTGGAGTTACTCCATCTCCTTTGGTTCTGACACCTTCAATTTGCGGTCTAAAAGTGTGGAAGGCATTGCAGCCTTGCAAGGTCAGGGTACTTTCTGCAGTCTCGAGCCAGGTTTCTGTGACTGCAAAGATGCCAAAATCTTCCAAGGAGAGGAGTGCTTCCAGAGAATGCAGTTTCTGATTTAAACTCCTAGCATTTACCAGCATGACCCTTAGTTTCTTAGTGTTTGATATTTTCAAGTTGGGAATTTTGTTGTTGTGACCTTGTCTAAAAAGGCATTATGGGGGATGCCTTAACCAGCAACCAAAAGCCTAGAGGTGCCAGGTGAAGACCATCTCTGGCAAAGCAGCGTGGTCTATCCGCCATGTCATTCCAGGCTGACAGGAACTAGATCCCTTTAGAATGATACCAGAAACTAAGCCAGTTATTGAAGTTAATAATTTTCTGCTTATATTGTGGTATCATCCTAGGTGAGGGTAAAATGCTGCTCAAAGCTAGGCACATACCCATCTGGGACACATATTCAGAGAGCTCAATTATGTAACTTTTTATATTGTTCAGAGAGGTACATCTCAAGTCGTTCACACTAACATGAACTATGACAGAGCCATAATGGTGCTTGTTGTTGAGGGACTTGAGTGCATGTGTGACCTGGTGAATCCTTGCACCAGACTGGCAGCTGACCATAACCTTCTCCTTGTTCAACCTGGTGAGTGGGGTATCTGGATGTCTCACTGTAAAGTCACCTATGACTAAAACATTTGGAATAGTTGTGTATTTCCTTAAAGGCTTATTTGATGAAACACAAGTGCTAGTGTTTTTATGTGGATTGGGTGGTTTGGGTGTTGTACTAAGTGTAGCATGTTTGCATTTTGGAGGTCTCTGGTCTTTAGGTATGTTTCTGGAGAATACCTCTGATTATGAATGTTTATTTGTTGGGTGCATATTATGAATAGAAGTTGTGGCGTGTGAGCTGACAACCTGTTTTGTGTTGCTGTTCTGTGTGTGAAAGAGCAGTGAGTCCAGATTCTTAGTGTAGGGGCATCTCTCACAAATTGTACTTGAGTGATTTAGGAGTAAGAGGTTGTTAGTGTACATGAGGCAGTTGCTGCACTGCCTCAAAAAAAAAAAAACATGTCCACCAGACTGGCAGGAGAAACAGAGGGAAACTGACAGTCTATAATGCAAGGTTTGAACCCGGGATTTCAGCAGATAAGGAGACAAAGATGGGGGTATCAGGCAGGGAGCTATTTTAGGGTGACTAACCTATGGGGTGTACATTAGAAGGTCTATAAAACAAGGGGTCTATAGGGTCTGATGTTGATATGTAAAAGGTAAAAATCTCTGCTTGGTGGTTCACTTAACAGCTGAGAGCTATTCAAGAACTGCTCTGCCAAATAGCAGCTGCTTCTAAGGGAAAATACTTTTATTGTGCTTTTGCATCTATAACCATCAAGAGTTACCCCCTATGCATGGTTGTGCTTGATGGTGCACTATGTGCAAGCAAGAGCAAAGCAACTAATATAAGGAAACCAATGAAAAAGCCCAAACTGAGCCCTGCACCAATGAAATAGCTCAAACTGAGCCCTGAACCAATAACCTTCAGTTAGATAGTCCTATTGTATGCTCCTGTCATGAGGGTACAGGGGGGGCTTCTCTAAAGAAGATGTCCTGATTTTTAGAGCTCACTTTACTAATAGCACTAAATTCAGCCATTCTGAATCCAATCTATACTATAGCCAACAGAAGTGCAACAGAACAAGAGAAAAAAACAGGATATTTTTCTGATTAAATAAGCAACAGTGTAAAAAGCAGCACAGTTTTTCTTGAACTAATAATAACAACGGAATAAAACAGCAGAAACAGATCTTTTCTTAAATTAGATAAAGGCAGTAGTTGGTGTGAAATGCAGTCAAAGTGCAACAAATGGAGTAGTAAAGTACAGTACAAAGCAACAGCAAACAGTACAGTTTTTTTATTAAACCGCTGAAGTACAGTCACAGTACATAAGAAAAGTGCAAAGAAAAATATTTAGAGCACTTTTGTGGGTTTCCCAGCTCAGAAAGACCAGGTAAACACCTACAATTACTAGATGAATAATCTCAGTCCTCCTAATGTAAAAGCACAGTAAGAGACTGCCGAGTGAAGTTCTATCACAAACAAATGTAGATAGGGATACACCAGTATACCTTAAACAGCTCACAAATGTGATTATTCAACAAAAGTACTTCACTTTATATAAAGGAGCCATGACCTACTCAATTGTACAGAATTTATTAAGTCACTAAAAACAAGATAAGCCGATTAATAAACTCTCCAGCCAATAAAACTACATGCAGATATCTGAAGTGTTTCCTCAACCTAGACAGACCAAGCTACCCCCAGTGCACTAGAAAGAAATTCCACTGACCTTGATGAGAAAACAAGTGCTTGCTAGAGTGTAAAAATGCACTACTTTATCCATCCACTGGCTAGAAAATAAATTCAGAGGAAGTAAATCAGTACAACAGACAATAAGAGGCAAAATGCACTTTTTCAATATAAGCACAAAGAAAGGCAAATAATTCAAATACAAATGCAAGATATCAGCAACAGTATAGAAAGAGAAAACTTATTAAGCTCAATTTCCATTAGGGGTGGGAAGCTTAAAAGCACTAGGTTTTAAAAGAAGACCAACAGATGGGAGGGTGGGTAAGAAACCCTATCAGGGAATCACCAGCAGTGCTATACCTTATATAAGCTTAAAATTCTTCAGACAAAGAGAACAGCCCAGAGTTTCAGTTTGTATTTAAGTATCACTCAGGAGACAATTCATATTAACCAATGAAAAAACATGTGAAATATTAGCCTAGATAATTTAAGTGTCTGTCTCTCGCACAGAATAAAATCACCAGGCCAAGATTTCGTGAAACAGAAAACAAAATGGAACAGGTAAGACAGAAAGCAGCTCTATCACTCACAGAGAACAAATATAGCTTTACATTCTCACCCAGTGGGAATTACCAGCAGTGCTATACCTTATGAAGGCTTGAAATCCTTCACACAAAGACAAAGGCTTAGAGTTTCACTTGGTATTTAAGTATCATTCAGGAGACAATCCAAATTATTCAGTAAAAAAACATGAAATATGAGCCTAGATAATCTATGTGTCTGTCTCTCACACATAATAAAATCACCAGATCAAGATTTCTTATAACAGAAAACAAAATAGAGCAGGTAAGACAGGAAGCAACTCTATCCAAGACAAAAAAATATATAAGTTTACTTTTTCACCCAGCAGAGAATCATCAGCAGTGCTATACCTTATGCAGACTTGAAATCCTCCTGTTAGGTAGACTTGTTGCTGTTGTTGTTGTGTCTTTTGGTTTTTCCCAGTTAGGGGTCACCACAGCGGAACTCCGGTCCGCTAATGATTGGCAGTAGAGTTTTACGTGCTGAGTTGCCAGCCCTGACGCACAACCTTCAACGAAGGTACGCCCATTCACGCATGTCTCCACACAGAAAACGCTCTAGCTGAGAATCGAACAGGACAATGTCTTACTGTGAGGCAACAATGCTACCTCAGCACCACCACCGACTAATAGCTGTAAAACAAACACACACACACACACACACACACACACACACACACACACACACACACACACACACACACACACACACACACACACTCACAAAACAACAACAAAATTCAACTAAAAGACGCATGGGACGTTATCTTTCAGCACTTGTGTTGTGCATTTTATAAAATCTGGGAGATGAAGAATATTCAGATGATTTTAGGTTAGCACGTGGGAGATCTGCAATAATCAAATACAGTTTATCATTTGATTAAATGATCCTGTGAGCATTCTTCTAAGAGGGCTACAATGGACACATTGCTTAGATGCAAGCAAAATTTTTCAGATATTAAAAATTAAACAGAAAGCAATGCACAGTATTTAATACTTAAAATTAGAACTTCATAATGCAATTTACAATTTCAAAAAAATTGAAGAAGTGAAAACATTAAGCGGTAGGAAATTATGAAAATTAATTAGGACAGGTGCAATTTTTAAGATCTTTGCTAAAGAATTCTTGGCAAAGCCAAATATAATTCAGAAAGAAGGACATAAAATTAAAGCCATTTTTTAAATATTACTCTAATTTACTTAAACTTTTAATAGAACAGCAGGTTTTACATTAACATGCATTTTCTGATCAATAAAAAGTATGAAACTTTAATCATTGGCATTCATGACTAACTGTAATCTTCAGACATTTACTAGAAAATCAACTTTTTTACAAGGGACAAGACAAAAATGAGGAAAAAAATCAGGGGCAGCTGAGAGGGTTGTATAAAATCAGGGACAATTGAGATGTATTACAATGGCCATAATGTTTTGTATTTAAAGAGAAAGTGAAAGTTTTTTATGGGTTATCAGGAGCAGTGTGCATTTTGGGAGAGCATATCAGATGTTGACAGTCATAAAGTGGCTGTTCATTATGAGTGTGAAGCTGGCATAGTGCTTTTCCTTCCACTACACTGCCCAGGGCTCATCTTTCCATAATGGAGAGTTACTGCATGAACAGATGGAGGTGGACACAGTGTCACTCCAAATTCTCCTTGGGAAAGCAGCACAGGATTTACTGTGGTTGAAAGAATGACACCCAGCACAAGTGCAGGGCTAGCCAAGACCAAACCAACAAACAACTAATTTAAAAATGTTCTGCATAATGCGTAGAAAGCAGAAAAGTGGGCTCATAGCTCTGCAAGTAGATTGCATGCTTGCATCTTGCTACTGGTATGAGGTGTAAAAGAACAAAATTTCAATGTCCCTACAGCATATTACCAAAATAACCTTGATGCTCTGTACTATGAAGTAAGGTTCATAGGTTCATAGGTTCATAGGATGATACTAGGCTATTGGCCTGGAGGCCCTTATAAGCCTTCCCACAAAGTCAGCACCTGTTATATTCTTTGGGTATCCCTTCAACTTCCTTCATTACTGGGGAATTTGGGGATGATTACATGTAGGTGTTTTGGGGGAAAGATGGACCGATGAAAGGATGATGGCATAGACAGATGGGATAATACATAAAATTATTCAAAATATAAGTGAAAGTGAAAAATTATGGGCTTTTATTACAAGAAAAGGTGCAACTCACTCAAGCTTTCATAAAGATATCTAAATCCTTTCTGAAATAAATATTAATTATGGGTGGAACTTGTATGTGTAGGAATTGTAATACTTTCATGGTGCATTGCAGATTATTTATGTCTTTAAACTTAATCAAATAACTTCCAGTTTTGCATATTCTACACAAAATATAGCTTGACATATGTAACTTTGATCCTTTCTGCTTCCTGAAAATGTACTTAATAAGCAATAACATCAACACAAACAAGTTATGGATATTTTCTACATGTTGTATTTCAGAAGCAATTGCTTTTTCAGGTTTCATCCCTTTGATATTTTTCTTTGGGTAGTAAAATTGGTCGACTGTACATCTGATTACTAGGGATTTGATTATTGCATTAAAAGTATTAATGACTAGAGCAACATCATCATCAAGCACTGCACTTCACAAGAAAAGTGTGATGTTTTCTGCAGGTCTGCAAGACTGTGAACACAAACAACCTCAAATAAATATCACTGGTGGCATTGACAAAACATTAATTTCATGTTGCCTGTATCTAGGAGCTTACAAAAAGAAATATACTAGTGTCCCTAAAAATATTTAACTATTTAGACAACAAAATGTATATACCCATGAGAAAGAAATGTAAACTTAATCACTTCAGTTCTTTTACAGGGGGTGCTCAACGGGTGATCATCATTCCAACTGTTGGAGATACTCAGCTGGGAACTGATAAGCTTTTCTTCTGTAGAGGTCAGCATAATTCACTGTTATTACATTTGTCACATTTATTTTCCTTCCTTTTCCTACTTTGTTTTAGAAATTATTTTCTCCTTTTACTCCAGCTGCTAATGATGAAGAAGCCATCTTTAAGTGGATAAAACCAGATGGAGAGGAAGTAAGAGAAGGTACAGATGAACACTTTGAGACAAGCATCATTGATGAAACAACAAGCAGCCTTGTGATTAGATCAGCAAGGGAAGATTATGAAGGACAATATCGATGTGAAGCTGACTTTGGGGATGGAGAGAGTGACAATGCTACTATCTTCGTTAACATTATTCGTAAGGCATATTCAGCTTTTGATTTGCTTTAGATGTCAGAATGAGGATCACAGTTACATTAAAGATCCAGCATATCCGCACATCATATTACTGTATTGTATTAACAGTACCTTTGCAAGGCAAATTATACTTCAAATTATCTTGAGGTTGTCTACTTTTGTATGCCCATCTTTTTATCTCTCTGCAGTTCTCCTCTACAATGTATTTTGCATCACAAGTGTATTTTTATTCTTCCGCTTTTGCTCCCAGTTTAGAATTTCTTAAAATTGTGTTCCTTCTTTATTTCCTATTGTGTTTGCATATAATTTTGATGGAACTGCCAAGCTGCTTTCAACTATTTATAAAACTCTTCCAGTTAAACTTTAGTTATGGGGCCTTTCTGTCATCTGGGATACTTCAGTAATAACAAGACATTCTATTTTACTATTGCATTTCATTAAATAATTACTGGATATTGGGAGTAACCACATGATGGCGCTCAATACAGGAAAATATCTAAAAACAGCACAACAGAATAACATTTTATTGCTGACTACAGTAAAAGTTCATAACCATAACAAAGTCCATCTCAGAAAAAATATACTCCTTGGGTTGTCTTATTCGTTAATGTGACCCCTGCCTTGAGGTGATGGTGTGAGTAATCCCAAGCCTTTCTTTTAAGCACAAAATTGTTAATGTGAACTGCACATTGTTTAACTCAAACCTTATTCAGAATTCAGACTGTAGCATGTAGCAGCAGTGTAACATTAACTAAAATCTGATAAAAACAAATTCATATATAACTATAGCCCATGGCCAGGAAAGTGGCAGCCCAGGGATAGTACCAGGGACATGCAGATTAGGAATAAATGAAGGGAAGTAGCAGACGGTTAACTGGAAGGTATGCATTGAGGGAATCAAAAATACTTTGGCAAAAGTGTAACCTTTTCATTGCTCATGTTTCTTTACACTAATGGTTTTAAACTATATTTATTATGAACATTTGAATTTTAACAATAGAGTAAATGCAATTTAGTAACATTGTGGGGAATATCAAAATGTGTTTCTATTCAAAATCTGTCTGTAATGAGCCTTTTTTATGCACACTCATTTAATGAGGATATGATGCAATGATTTTTTATTGGTTGTCATTTAATTATATTAGAGTATATAATGTATAACTCTGGAAATATGTGTTTGTCTGATGAAGTCTTATGTATTTATGTAGACGAAAACGCACGCTGGTTTTACAAAGCGTTTACGTTTTTTTTGGAGCTTTTATTTTTCTGTATCAGTCAATAAAGTGATACGTTCGGCAGCTGGAGGACTGTTTCCGTGTTTTGGATTTACTGGTTTTCTTTTTCGAATTTAGCGCCTTTTTGTGGTTTGTGTTGGTTACGGCGCTTCTTCATGGATAACAGTTCTTCCACCTTGAGCCGGGAGGACGTGGGACAGTCCCGCAAATTAATTGGACAGCTTACCGAGCTTATTGAGCTTCTTACCCCACTCTGCTCGGCGTTGGTTGGCAGAAGACACAATGATGGTGATGTCATGTCCGAAGGGACGGATGGAGTCGGGCTTTTTAAACATAAGAGGAAAAGACATAATCTTGAATACAGCCCTACACGGATGGAGGAAGCGGAACCGAATGGTAGCAACTTCAACCCTGCCAATATGCCTTTGGTTTTACAAACATCTAATGAATGGCACAATTGTAACCAGAGTCGGGTAACGGCCGATGTTCGGAGCAATCAGAAAAACTGTTCAGGCTCTAATGCCTCAGGTACTGTTCCCACTATTTCTGATAATGTTAACATACAAGAATGGTTAAAAAACCCCATGAATTTTAATTTGAACAGAGCAGAGGATGGTGCACCAGTGGATGGTGACTCCTATGCTTTGAAAATTGACAAACTGGCTGGACTGATGCATAAATACAAATCATTGAATATTGAAAACTGTTATCTTACTGAATGTATAAAACAAAAAATTGTACCAAAGGGTTTAAGGGTTTGGAAGTACCCTAATAATGTGGAACCCGGTACATCATTTCACAAAGAGCTTATTAATGTTTTTAATGATTGTGGTATTAACATACTGAGGCTCATTATAAAAGAGAATAACAGAAAGTTGGAAGACTTGGAACAGGAAATTACGGTTTTAGCTGGTTTTATCAAGAATGATATGGTTTTTGAAATTAGAAGTGAAAAAGAAAGATACTTCAGTATTAGATCGGAAATAGATGTTAAATGCACTTTATTAGAACAAAGAAAGATTAACAAATTAAGGAGGGACATTGAAGACTATCAAAACAATGTTAGTTACCCAAAGCCACCCTCTGGGAAATGGGAACATAACAGCAGAGTTAGGTACAACAAGGGTAACAACAGAAATAATTTTAGAACGTTTTCTAGTGAGGAATATGATAGGACGGATTATGATACTGAATTCCCACCATTGACGAATGAAATGCCACAATATGTTAGCAATAAACGTTTTCAAAATTTTCAGCAGAGGGGAGGGAGAAGGGGGAGAGGGAGGTATTAGATAGGTTCACATACACCCCTACCCCCACCCCTACAATTTCCCCTATTCAGACTGTTTCTCCTACACAGATTAGGACTCTTGCCTCTAGGGTAACAGCACATCCTGAGTCGGATGAAGGGATTTTACATACAGGAACAACTCATACACTCAATAATTTTTCTATATATAACTTTAGTAATATTTCTATCAATAAAATGCATTTTGATGTCCTTAGCAAAGGTTTTAAATTTATCCCTAACACTAAAGGTGACCTAGTTCAAACCATAATAGATATGAAATTGTTCTTAAGGAAGGTTAATTTACAAGTTACATTACCCCCTAGGATTTTGGAGTTTGATTCCCAACAACATGTACTAACAAGAAAAAGTACATTTAATCCTCCCTATCACCCCCAAATAAAGAATTTGGATTCAATTTTGGAAAAGAAAATTAGAGAAGAATTTAAATTTGATACTAAAGAATATAATATTACAGAAGAAGAATCCAAGACGTTGAATGAGTTTAGGTATAATAACCAAATAAGAATTATGAAACCGGACAAGGGGGGAGGGGTGGTTATCATGGACAATATTATCTACGATGGAAAAATGAATACTATTCTTGGTGATGATAGTAAATACAGAATAGTTTCTCTGAATGAGGTACAACTGGCATATCAGAAGACAGACAACATTCTAGACAATATGCTCTTGGAGGGTACCATTGACGTGAAGTTGCATCAATTTCTGTATGTACCTAAGCCTAGGATACCTATTATATTTGGTATACCGAAGGTACACAAGAATGTTAGTGATCCCCCTTTAAGACCAATAGTAGCAGCTGACGGCTCCAAGACCCTCCCTCTGGCTAAATATGTGGACACAATGACTAAACATATTTGCAATACCAATAAATATATATTAAAAGATTCCTGGGATCTGTTGAGGGACATCAACTCCGATTTACTAACTAATGGTCTTATATTTGTGACAATAGATGTCATTGACTTATTTACATGTATACCTCATCATGAAGGGATGAGGTTTTTTGAAGACATGGTTTTTTTGGACAACAAACTCACACATTCAGAAAAAACAGCAGTAGTAGAATTAGTTGATGTTGTACTAAGGAACAATTTCATTGTATTTAATGGAGAATGTTATCAGCAAACAAGTGGTGTAGCAATGGGTGCGGCATGCGCACCCACCTACGCTAACATTGTGTTAGCAGCATGGGAATCAAATTTTATCCTCAATTCTGGATACGAACAATATTGGACGCTTTACAGGCGCTTTTTAGATGATATTGTGATCTTCTGGACGAGTGGTAGTGAGAAATTTTTGGAGTTTTTCAATTATATTCAGAACACCACCAATTTTTTAAGATTTACATACACTATGTCCACTGACAGATTACAATATTTAGACGTGGAAGTATACAAGAACATGAGTAATACGGATTTAGAAACTAAAGTTTTTAGAAAAAGTACCTTCTGTAATTCCTTTTTACATTTCACTAGCGCACACCCCCCACATTGTAAAAAGAACATTGTCAAGGGACAATTTGTGAGGGGGTGTCGCATGACTAGTAGGAATGAAGATTTTTTTAAGGAATGTAACACATTGGAGGGGATGTTTTTGGCTAGGGGCTATCCACCGGAGTTTATTTCTAACATCAGAAGAGAAGTGGAACAGAATAGATTAACAAAATTTAAGCCAATAAAGGGCACAGAATTGACCAATTTAGAGAACAATATTGAATCCCTTGTGAACACCAATAATAGTGGTGATAAAGGGGAGTCTCAATATAAATCGGCCTTGGTAATGGAATTTAATTCATTTAATACCAAAGTGAAAAAGATTTTTCAGAGGGAGTGGGTTAATTTTATCTCATTTTCGGACCTCCTGAACATCAAAAAAGACACCCCTAAAATAGTTTATAAAAATGGTAGAAGTATAAAAATGTTGTTGGAGTACAATAAATTGAACAACAATGAAAATTCTACCAAAATGGTTCTATCTAACAAAAGGAATGGAACATACCAGTGTGGACACTGTAACCAGTGTCCATATGTTAGTAATAAGACTGAGATCTTTTTAACAGCTAGGGATTGTAATATTAATGGTACAGGTTACTTCAACTGTGAGTCACAGGGGGTGGTATATCTAGCTATGTGTTCACAATGTAATTCATATTACGTGGGAAAGACAGAAAGAGCATTGAAAAAGAGAATTTACGAACACACTTATGAGATATCCCGGAAAAAAGAAACAAATGCTCTATACAAGCACACATTAGTTTGTGAGGATTCAAAATTCTCCTTCTTTGTGGTAGAGCAGGTCAAGAAGGAAACGAGGGGAGGCCTCTGGGAAGAAAGGTTAGAATTCAAAGAGTTGTGGTGGCAAATATTATTAGAAGCAACAAGTACCCCAGGGCTCAATGAACATCTCTCACTAACTTCTGTGCTAAAATTGAGAGCAGCTAGAGTATAGATAGTGCTAGCAATAGCTCCCTAAGAACAGTAGATGGTGCTATTTAGACAAGGAGTTTTTAGAATGTCATATAAAGGAACGGAAGTATCAATTAATAACATGAATTTTATTTATTTATTTATTTTCTTACACTAATGGTTTTAAACTATATTTATTATGAACATTTGAATTTTAACAATAGAGTAAATGCAATTTAGTAACATTGTGGTGAATATCAAAATGTGTTTCTATTCAAAATCTGTCTGTAATGAGCCTTTTTTATGCACACTCATTTAATGAGGATATGATGTAATGATTTTTTATTGGTTGTCATTTAATTATATTAGAGTATATAATGTATAACTCTGGAAATATGTGTTTGTCTGATGAAGTCTTACGTATTTATGTAGACGAAAACGCACACTGGTTTTACAAAGCGTTTACGTTTTTTTTGGAGCTTTTATTTTTCTGTATCAGTCAATAAAGTGATACGTTCAGCAGCTGGAGGACTGTTTCCGTGTTTTGGATTTACTGGTTTTCTTTAAAAAGATGACCTTTTAAGTTTCATAAAGACTGTTCAAATAGCCTGCTTGAATGGGCTAAAGTCTCTGTCATAGCCATCTCTTGACTGCTTAGTTTCAGTGCATAAAACTGCTAACCCATTGGAAAATGGCATGTTTATTAATGTGGAAAGCAGTATATTTTAAGACTGGCTGTTCTCTCTTTTTTTAATACTAGTTCAAGGCCTCCTGTACCCACAAAGATATCTGTAACACCTCTGGAGGCATTAATCCTTGATGAAGAGAGAGTATTTCCTGTGAACAAATAACATGCCATTCCATCTTTGCCGGTGTTACTAAATCTCTGAGAGTATGGTGTCACAGCCTTAGTCCATTAGGGAACTAAGACATCTTATACATCCAGTAATATATGAATACATTGTCTTGAGAGGAGAACAACATTTGTGTTCTTTACTATAGTCCAAATGTTGAAAATGACAATGTAAACATTTAAATATGTTCATACCATAATATGGTAAATTTCTTCATGGTAGTAATCACTAAATCATCCCATGTGCACTATTCACATCCTGTATTAGCAAATGAATATTGTTGCCTTGGTATATAATCAACACTATTCACACCCTAAAAAAGTTTTCAACCATGCCTCTCAACCTCTTAGCACAAGAAATCAGGACAAGACCTAAAATAATGGGGACACAGATATCGACACATTTAAAGTATTGCTCTTATAAACTTAGTTGCTAGAATATCAGGATTTATGTTAGCATGCATTTTTGGAAGTATGTAAAGTCTAAAACTCAAATGTATGTCTCTGTTTAGTCACTTCACTCCTGAGTGATTAGCCAGAAAATCACACATTTTATGAGGAACAGACCAGAAAATCTGGGCATTTTGCAAAGATCTGGACAGCTGAGAGGTATTTCAACCCATGCAGCTATAGAGAAGAGTTAACATCAGCTTCTCAGGAATTTACTCATTTCAGATTCATCACAGTGCTTTTCTGTACCACCTTACCAAAAGCAGCTGGTTTTCAGTCACACACTGCTATTTCCAGTAGGAGTTGAAGCTACAGTTTAAGGCCACAGTTTTCTTCTTTTACAGTGAAATATTGTCAATAGCAAGACCAATCTGGCATACCAAGGTCAACTATAACACTCTTAAAATGAGACAACCATGCTATTAAATTAAGTATAATTAAGCCATAGTTAAGCAGCCTTTTTGTTGTAAAGATTAATTAAAATTCACTAGTTCTGTTCAGCAGCAATTATTTTTATATTAATCAACGAGTAACCAGCTACGAGCTTTTGGGAAAAATAATACTTTTTTTATTTAAAGAAATTAGGCAATACAGTTTGAAATGAATTATACAAACAAATATATTCTTGCAGAATGAAACATGAAAGAATATGTTTTTAGTAAACAGATTATACAAGGAAACATTGTTTCACAGATAGCTAATTGTATTGATTCCAACAACTGGAAATAACTGTAGCCTACTTAATTCACTTTTATAACCATTTAGAAGTCGACAAAAACAAGCACTGTTAAAATCAGCAAACCAAACTAACTCAGGTAGTTATACCTAAGCAGTTTTTCGTTTTCAACAGGTAGCTGCTGACAGTTATAATTTGGGTATTTTGTGCAATTATAATTACATTAATTAGTAAATCGCTAACCACAAGCTTTTGGGAAAGGATACTGGAATTCTTTATGTAAATAAATTATGCAACATAATTTGAAATGAATCATTGACTTAAGCATATTTTTGCAAAAAGAAATGTGAGATAAAAATATTTGGCAGACAAATGGCATAAGAAAAGTACTGCTAAACAGCTGATTCTATTACTACCATTAATTGGAAAGAGGTGTAACCTGTCTGACTTATATGACCATCAAGGAGTTGCAAAAGACTGACATACAGTGTTTATAGAGATAAACTCCTTACTTCCAGTAAATGAAAATACATGAAAACTTTAACGACTTGACTTTAATGATCCTACAGCAGTTGCAAAGGACAGAGAGGGAATTTATACTTATGAGTCTATTGGCTCTGGGTAGCAGCTTTGCCTCTCTCTCTCTCTCTCTCTCTCTCTCTCTCTCTCTCTTTCGCTCTCTCTCTCTCAAACACACACACACACGCACACACACACACACACACACACACACACACACACACACACACACACACACACACACACACACACACACACACCTGCAGTCCATGGAAAATATCCTTAACTGCATCCAGACTATATGTCAAAGGGAAAACACAGGCTGAATGAATAAACTGCTGAAATTATTTTTAAAGAAAGTAATTTTATTTGAAGAATCTTCAGGAGCATGCACCACACTTTATCAGTACTGAGAAAGTTTCAGTTTGTACATTTCTCTTACATCAATCCACTCTTTCTGCATCAGATAAAATTAGCCTAACCCATCGCTTCCAGCTAGGTCAAAATATTTTTAAATCTAATTTTTGTCCATCAAAGCAAAGTTGCTGAGATAACCAGGAAGTTATTACTCCAAATAAGGAAGCATAGCTTTTTCAAATGTTTCAACAAACACTGCCAAGTATTTGCAAACATAAAACAGCTTTTAAAAACTCTTGATATAGTCATTATAGCTTTACTTTTTGACAAGTGGAGAAAAAATAATGTAAAGCAGCTATACTCAGTAGAATCAGGAGTAACACTTGCAAAAAATCAGGTATACTGTATATTCACATAGTATTTAGTAAATCAAATCAACAATATAATTGTAACTTAAAAAATACAATATCTATCTTGCCTGTGGCCTTAGAATTAGCCTAGATACCTCACCCGCCCCCCAAAAACTTCTATACCCATCTCTCTTATCCAGGAAACTGACATGTACTTTTTTTTCACATATTCTGCTATTGTTTACCTATATTTCACATAGATCATTTATTGTCACTTCTTCACTTGTTGAGGCTCCATTACTACTTTATCACAATAGTTTTCTTCCTGACAAGTAAAAAAGCTATCTAAATGGGAGGAGTCTTTCCAATCACCCTGGTTACAGTGGGCTGTCCAAAACACTGAAGCATTCGCCTACATTTTACTCGGGTGTAACCTATCAAAAATACTTGTAGCTCCAGTATAAATACCCACAAGCTCTCATAAGCCCAGTTAGCTTGTTTTTTGAAAGAAATTAGTCTAAGGAGCTCTTCTTGTATGTGTGTGTGTGTGTGTGTGTGTGTGTGTGTGTGTGTGTGTGTGAGAGAGAGAGAGAGAAAGAGAGTGAGAGTAGGAGTAATAGCAGTTTCCCTTGCCAAAGCTCTGTTGCATTTCCACACAATAAAAAAATAGAAGTTCTGTGCACCTTACCTTATCTTAATTTATGATTTTTCTTCAGGTTTTGTACACCCTTTCACAGATGTATGTCATTTTGTGGAGTTTCTACAACTGAAACAATACTTGATTTATTAAGTTACTCTCCCAGACAGTGAACCTGGATTTTAATATATGTTCGTTGTCAAAGAGAGACACTGTGACAACAGACTTTAATACCTAAAAGTCTCTTAGCATGTATTGTGTATTACCTTGTAAAAAACATGCATTATATGTTCTTTTAGAATGTTATAGAATATGTATTGCATTTATGAGAATAAGGTCAGCACAAATGTATGGTTGGTTAGTTTGTTTGGCTCCATTTGCATTAATTCCTTGATCTGATGCTACACCTAAAACCATACAGCTCATTTTTAAAGATTAAGTGGGTTTTGCATATCTATTTTTGATGTTAACATGTATATAATTAATTAATATCCCTAAGGAGATGTACACATATTTTGGATTGATTAATTTAATGTTGAACTATCACTTGGATGATGATAGGTTTATATTTTTGTGAGATAATCTCATTAATCACTTTCATTTTTCTGTTCTGTATAACACCCTCTATGGCTCATGCTGAACATGATGGGTATCTTTAAATGTAAGCTGAAATACCCATCAAACCCAATACATTTCTAATAGGGAACTTCAGCCATCTGACCTACATTGCCAGGGGCCAGCATGGCAACTACTTTCTTAACATTATAAAAGCTAACTGTTGTACAATCAGTAAGCCACACTACTAGGAAGGACAAATACTTTTGAACTTACATCCATATGTGTCATCTTCCCGTGTTAAATAAGAAAACAAATCAGTGGTCTTTTTCTTTAAAACTTGTAATAGTTGACACTGAAAATACCTCTGTGTTTAAGGACTTGTCAAAAGCAAAACTTCTATTATTTGATGACTTAAAAAAATTCCACTGTATTTCTTTTCTGGTATATCCTATTGCTATAGCCACTGCCTATAAATCCAATGTCTGCTCCCACCTGTTGTAATAAAATGGTCCCTAATTGCACCGAATGCAATGCAGATTTTAAAAAGAAACCCCTGTGGTGAAATACCCATACAAATAAATTAAATAACTAGAAAAATAAATTCCTTAATACTTATAGGAATTCTTATTCTATTGAACCTTAACAGCATACTAAAGCAAACTAGTAAAGTTTTTAAAGCCACCATTAATAAACTTAAAGCTGAATATTAACTTAAAAGAGTCATTAAAACAAAAAGAAAAAAGTACAGTTCTTGCTGTAACCATGTCAGAAAGTTAAAAACTAGCACCTAGCTATGTTTGGAACTTATCTATAACAATACTGCTCACACAGACCTAAAGAAAATGATAAATTATGTAGCTGAAACATTTAGGGCAAAGGTTACTCCATCCACAAATATTACTGTACCACAGAATACTCCATCCAAGTGATCCCCTTAATTACATTATAACAAGTCCTGTCAGCCCTCTCAAAAGCTAACTCATTTACCAGCCCAGGTAACATACTTGGTTGGCTGATTATCAGCTCAGGCAACATACTTGGTTACACGATTACCAGTCCAGGTAACATACTTGGTTACTTGATTATCAGCTCAGGTAACATACATGGTTGCCTGATTACCACCCTAGGTAACATACTTGGTTACCTGATTATCAGCCCAGGTAACATACCTGGTTGCCTGATTATCAGTACCAGATATGGCCTACATGAATCATTACTTAATCTCTTTTTAATTAAAGCTGTACCACAACCAACATTCATGAAGCTAAGAAACAGCCATTTTAATCCCATTACACAAGGGTGGCCCAACCACAGACTCTGGTAGCTATAGACCCATTAATCTCATTAACTTCATATATAAAGCTGCGGAATATATTATCTCATACCTCATTAATATAGGCTTTGAAAATCTGGTAACATTAGATCATCATCAATTCAGCTTTATGAAGCCTTTTTAATCTTTGTTAATTTTTATGTCACAGACACTGTGCACAGTGGTTGTGTAGTACATACAGCATATCTGGACCTCACAAAGGCCTTTGACACTACTCCTCAGGCATACATTATTGTCATACTTATGTTGTCCAGTGTGTAGCTGACTGATCGTCTGACAGAACCCATGTAGTCAGAGTCACCAGTGCCACTTCTGAAAGCAAAAACGCTACCAGTGGTGTAGTGCAGCACTCAGTATTAACTCTTCTTCATACCTCTCAACCTCTTAGAGCAGAAAATCTGGACAAAGGCCCAAAATAGGGACAATTTTTAAATATTGCACTTACAAACTTAGAAAGTTGATAGAATAACAGGTTTTGCATTAGCATGAATTTTCTGGAAGGTATGAAGTCTGAAACTCAAATATCTGTCAATTTTGTGACTTCAAACTTTAATGAGTTGCCACTACTTTGCCAGAAAACTGTAATTTTATGCAAAATGGACCAAAAATATGATGCAAAAATCTGGACATTCTGCGATAATCTGTACAGTTGAGAGGTATGCAGTCTTCTCCTATTTGGTACCTATTTTAAGACCTGCAGGCCAATATTCCTGGCCTATGGCTATCTAAGTTTGTAGATGTCTGCAAAGTGGGAGTTGTTGTTTGATCTTTCACATGTCTTTACAAGGAAAATATCTGCATTTTCCAGTATGACTGGATTTTGTGAAACTGTTAAGACATAGATAATGGTCTTAGAGTTGGAATTGTACACATAAATCTATCAAAGGCTTTTGGCGGTGTCCTTCACACAAGGGTAATTAATTCCTTGGTAAAACATAAGATAAATCCTTATTTTACCGAATAGGTTATGTGATGGCTTAACTGTAGATGCCAATGTGTTAAAGTTCAGGACCAGTTTTCAAACAGGTCATAAATTTGCTGTTGGTGTCCCACTGTATATTTTTATTTTTCCCTGTTAATTATACTTTTTGGCTGCCTAAATATGCAGATTGCATTAAAACTGAGGCATTCTTAACATCATTATCAAATTATTTGTGTTTCAATCTATATGCATCCAGACTGTGTTTGTTTTTGTGTCTTTCGGCTTTTCCCGGTTTGGGGTCGCCACAGTGGAACTCCGGTCCGCTAATGATTGGTAGTGGATTTTTATGTACCGGGTTAGCAGCCCTGATGCACAACCTTCAATGAAGGCACGCCCCATTCACGTATGCCTCCACACAGAAGATGTTCTAGCTTAGAATCGAGTGGGACAACGTCTTGCTATGAGGCGACAACGCTACCACAGCACCACCACCGTAGTTCTATGCATCTTAGATGGATTGATAGACAGACCCACTTTATTTAACCATTCACACAGTCATGCATCCAGACTGTTTGAATGGTTAAATAAAGTGGGTCTGTCTATCAATCCATCTAAGAGCGATGTTATGTATTTTGGTCATTTCAGGCTTGAAAAAAATGTTTATTTTGGGAAATCATGTTATACAAAAAGTGACTGAATATAAGGACCTTGGTATTTTAACTTAACATTAAAAATATTATGCACTGCTAAAGGACATGCATTTCATGGGCCTCCTCCTGAGAATTTTTTGACCAGATTTGTTACAATCCTAATGAAATTATTTACAATGTATAACAGATGTACACTTGAATACAACTCATTATTTTGTATATATTCAAAAGGAGACCTCTCCATGTTATAAAGTGCTCAAGGAAAATTTACTAAACTAAACTCACTAAACTAGGTATAAATCCCTACGTCACAAGATGGGTTCCCAACTGGCTCACTGACAGAACCCACACTGTAAAAGTTGCAGACTCCAAATCTGACCTCAATGCAGTGACAAGTGGAGTACCACAGGGTTCTGTTTTGGGACCTCTCCTGTTTGGTATCTACTTCTCTGAAGTACAGGCTAACACAGAAGGCCTCTGGCTAACAAGGTTCGCAGATGACTGCAAACAAGTAGCCATAGTCAAGTCCCCAAATGATGTGGACATCCTACAGAAGGGCCTCGCTGACACAGATGCCTGGTGTCAGAGCTATGGCCTCAAGCTCAATGCCAAAAAGTGCAGTGTCAACCCCTTTGGTAAAAACTCTGTACCCATGAACTACCACATAGGCAGCAATCTACATAACACTGAATGTGTGATAAGAGACCTTGGGACCCAGGTGGACAGTAGTCTCTCCTTTGATAGTCACATCGCCACAGTAGTTAGGAAGTTCTTCTACGTGGCACACCTCATCACAAAAGGGTTCTCATCCAGGAAAAAAAAGGTCATTGTTCCTCTCTACTAGACATTCATTAGACCCATTATAAAGTACAACACCCCTTTTGGAATGTACCTCACAAGACATCTGCAGCAGCTGGAAAGGCCACAGAAGTACCTCACAAAGAGGATTACTGGCCTCAAACAAATTCCCTACACTGACCACCTCAAAAAACTCCAGCTTTACTCCATAGCATATCGCCTACTCCGAGGTGATCTCTGCCTAACATATAAAGCTATGTCAAACCCAGAGCGGTTGGACATGCTACACCTAAAGAAATCCCAATCCCTCCAAGCTACATGCTCTAGGGACATAAACCTTGTCACCACAATAAACAGGACATGCTGGAGGGATAGATTCCTGTCCCAGAGACTTCCCATACTCTGGAACAGGCTACCCATCTATGTCAAGCAAAGTTCTTCATTAGCACTCTTCAAGAAAAATCTTGATGAGTGGATGGGAAATAGGAAATACACCCCAGGGATCACTTCTGTGTCTCTGCTCGACAGTGGCACAGGAAAATAACTTCCTTGGGTGGCGTAAGCCAGGGAACCTTGTTGGATAGACTTATGTAGGCCCTTGGGCCGATAGCCTAGTACCTACCTATGAACCTATGAACTAAAAGAAATACAAAATGTAGGACAATCACATATCAGGAACATCTAGCTAAGCTTAACTTATATTTTCTGTCTGATATTGCTGGTTACATGGTAAGCTGTGCCTAGCATAAAATGCTTTTTATGATGAGGAAAAGTGACTTTTCTTCAATATTGAATTGCTACAATCAGGCAATTACAACAAACTTCTTGTGGAGCAAATTATACATTTCAAATAGCAAAAAGAAAAAACATTTAGATCAAGATTTACCACCCAAAGTATTGTGAGATCATGAAACAGATTGCCCTTACAAGTAAGGAAATGTAACTTTTTGGAGTCATTTATGAAATCTGTACATACTTGGTTTGGATTTCTACACTATGACCTTTGACCCTGTGTTATGATGGTCCTTGATCGTTGCACACCTTAACTGAAACTATGAGACTATGACTTGTATAGTTCCCACATGGGTTAGACTGTGTTAACAATTGGTGCAAAGACAATCCTCCGGATTCACGAATCCTCCGTGTAACACTTAATAAGTCTTACTCAGAGGCTGCAGTTGAACGGTATGATGTCAGTGTGCCATGAATATGCATGAGGGCATGCTGACCCAACCGTAATTCGTACATGGACCATGTAAGAAAGCAGGGGGTGTGTCCGACTGCCGAGCAGTCTAAATGTCCACGCCCCTGCAAGTGATTGAAAAGTAAAAGCAAATACACAAGAGCGAGTCCACTCAAATGTCCTTGCACCCAACACCACACTCCCAGACATTGTAAACCCCTATCACAGTTATAAAACGTAAAAAGTTAATTTTATTTTTTTAAATACCCGAAATAACTGCCCGTATTTGTGAGTGTGTGCGCTGGTGTGCCCATTGCTTAGCTAGAGTTAGCAATTCTGACATGGAAGAGCATAAGAAAGAATGTTTATGCAAATCACATGCAATAGTGTAATGGTAGGGCATTCACACAAAGAAGAGGCATTCACGGTTCGAGTCCCACCATTCCCCTTCGTATTTATTTTTAAATCCGTATATGAAATAATACCAGACAAAAATATGTGTAAATAATAGTAAAATGCAGTGAAATGGCCAATGTATCAGTGAACAAAATAAATATTTTAAATGATCCTGATATATAATTGCCTGCAGCTAAGCAGCACTTCACCCAGCGCACTAGAGTTGCCCATAGTTTAATAACAGTTAAGCCAGCGCAATAGAGGTGCCCATAGCGAAATAGCGCTTTAACCAGTGCAATCTGTTTGTGCGGACATGAGCGCCATGCCAACCAGGGCACCGTAGGGCACCGAGGATCAACGTAGAGCAAAGTTGCTTAAATGCAGCCACACCCCCTAGCCTGTCTGGACAGTATGAAAATAAAATGAATGACAAGGTTCGCATCACAAGCAAAGTACAGAACCACTAAGCCATGATAACTTAGGGGAAACAGCCACTGTTAACAGAAATATACTTACTAATGGTAGTTTAACCATTACTAAGCAGGTCTCCAGTCAGCCAAGAATTTAAAAAAATGGCCAATCACAAAAAAAGTGGGGGAAATGCGGCATATTTAAGCCCCTCAGGCGGGAATACACGCCATAACTGATTGTAGCTCACATCTGCAGTTAGAATGGCTGGTGTCAGAGAGGGAACATGCTTCCAAGCGCAACGTTGGGACATCGAGGAGGTGAAATACGTGATTTGGCTCCTTGTCCACCATCATGAGTCAAGACTCCTGCAGGGCCAGTTCCAAGGGACGGAGTACAAGGCAGAGGCTTGGAACGAGTTAGCTCATGACCTCACCAGTGCCACAGGCATTCCTCGGACTGGTGAGCAGGTCCGTCACCACCATGCAGACCTGAAGAGATGGAAGCAGGACCGCCTGAACCAATGGATACAGGAGGCCAGTGGGATGCAGAATGCCCCATAACTGAGTATGTAGCCATGGAATGCAGTATGTAAGAATTGGTAATTGAGTATGTACAATGGATAGGTATGTCTCAATATCCCTTCATTTACTTTACAGCTGCAGGTGACCATGCTGCGAATCAGCAAGCCTATGCTGATAGGCTGCTAAAGCTTCACCACCAGGCAGGTTAGTGATCATTCTGCATGTATTGTTATATAAAATATGGGAGAGAGCATGAAAGAAAGTGTTGTAGTCCAGTAATACAGCCATAAAATTGCCTGTATAAGTCCTCTGCATGTACTGTCAGATAAAAACGTCAGAGAGGCAGAAAAAGAGTGTAGTAACCCATTAAGAAAGGTAACATATGTCTGGAATACTATCTCTGCAGGCACTGTCATATAAAATAAGTGAGTGAGCCTGAAAAAAAGAGTGTTCTAACCTATTAATAAAGGTATAATATGTCTTGAACATGTCTGCCATATGCACCGTTAAAACAAATAAAGGAGTGAGCTTGTGGGAAAGTGTGTAATGCCATTAATAAAGGTCTAAAACCTGGAGTGTGTCTGTGTCACAGGGTTTGAAATATTGTTGTACCCTTGCATTATACAAATAGTACTGTTTGAAAAAGTGCTGGCAACCCAGAGTTGTGCAGTTCCATATAAAGTGGGTGATGGAAGTGCTAGTAGCTGTGAAGCATATATACAGTCCGCAACAGTCAGTCACTGGCTGGCATGCATAAGTAAATCTGGCACACGTGTAGCATGTTAGTTTATCCCCAGAAATGTGAGTGTGTGTCAAGAAATGCAGGGTTCTGTACAAATCGAAGTGAAAATGTCATGTGAAAACATCCCAGATATGTAGATAAAGAAATAGAAATGCAATCAAGAAATATGTAGCAGTAACATCTGCATCCTGGACAGTTAGTATGTCAGATATAGGTCAGGCATATATTGGACTAGCCAAACGCATTACACAACCTAATGTATGGTGGCAAGTGTAATAATACATGTAGGGGATAGACACCTGCAGTCACTAGGAATGTAGTGTAGACTAAAAGGTAATTATAAGATGTTAACCGAGGTTTTTTTCTACACCCTACTGTATGTGCATAAACCATGCAGTTCCACACCTCAATGGGTATGTGTAATCTTAAAATATGTTGGGACATATGTCCTATTGTTCTATAAATATTTGCATTCACGTTGATGCATGTGCCCTGTTTAAACACCACAATCATGGTGGCCTGTTGCTACCAAACATCCCTGCATGCTGTTGGAATATCCACTGTGGTTCAACATATGCATGTGTTATGCTTGCTGTTCAACTGTTGGAACCTTGGTGTGTTGGGTTAATGGGAATATTACTGCATGCTGTTACAACTAATCTGGAATGCTGTTGTTTATGTTGTAATTAAACACACCTAATCACAGAACGTATGGGAAGGCCGGTCCCATCGAACCCACCTGTCCCTCCTCAGCTGGCGAGTGCACCTGGCACCAGCAGGTCTGGTGCCCATCCCGGGCTCCCCTCCTCCATTGGTCCTGTGCCACCTTTGGGGGGAAGCACTGTAGGGGATGGGGCTCATCCCCCCCCATGCAAGAGTGGGTGGAGAAGGGCCACCTGTCACCCTTTGAATGGTCCGTGTTGTGGTGCGTAGGGAGATCCAGCGTTCAGTCGCTGATCCACTACGCCAGCTCGAGGCAAGAGTGACGCATCTCATGGGTGAGCCTGCCCATCCTACGCAGCCCCCAGCACAGCCACCCTCAGGGCTGTGAAGGTGCAGTGGTGACTGCCCATGGGTGGGGATCTCAGTTCCACTGTTACCATCTGTGGGCTCATGGGCTTGCAATTTCCAAACATCTGACCCCGTCAGTTGTGTTCACCCACCCCATGTGTCATACACCACCTTTGTATGCGTCTTGTCTGTCTTGTCTGTTTACCTCCCCAACCTACCTCCCCGGACATACCTACTTCCTCTACCTCACGTCCCACTCTCACCTGAAAAAAAAAAACAAAGGGCAATCTGTACCCACAAAAAAATTACGCCCCATACATAGCTGCCCATTTCACACACATGTCCACTGGACATGTAAACTGATAATTATAATTGGCAGTACAACATACTTTGTTGTCCTCACCCCTCTCCCAGGGGTGGAAGGTTTCAAATAATCACTCCAACTTTATTGCATATGCACAGCTGTTGCTGGTAAAGAAATGGGCAGCTATGGACCTTCCCTACACCCGTCCTGCACATCCTGAGCTTGTTTACCTACTGTCTGTCCCTCTTTGTGCCCCCTTTTTCACCACTTTCCTATCTCCCCATTTTCTTTTCTTTAAAAGAAATTAGCATGGGGGTTAGCGGGAGTAAGCACTTTTAAGCAGTAGTAAGCAGGTTTAAGTGAGTGTGTGCATGTGTGCACTTAGCTAAGCGTCGCTAAGTGTCGCGCAAACCAGCGCAACCCCACTTACAACTGCTTAAAAGTGCCTTAGTCATTCTATGGCAGGGCTCTTGTTCTGCTGAACAGAAAAAGAAAAAACCTCTGCCAGTCACGAACCCCAGACCATTGACACAATAGACTACATGAATTACCACTAAGCCACAGCAGATATACAAATAACTTGGTGCTGAAATAAATATATCATGCATTACAATGAGGGAATGTAAATGGAAATCAGGAATGGTATAACACAAATCCTGTTCTGTGGGTCTTTACCAGCAGTTGTTGTGGAACTGCATGACATGACTGTGAAAGGAGAGCCAGCCATCCTAGCAGGGAATAATGTTACAGTAGCACCTTACAAACACCACACAGTATCAGACCAGGATAAATACTGGCCACAGGAATACAGTGCAATAACCACATTTGTATGGCAGTTAATTGTGTAAGTCAGAAATAAAGTACATACTCCCATGTATCCTGTGTTAGCATTTGGAGGGGTGAGTACATGTCTACACTGAGAAGTGTGTACTGGAAGCAGCAGCATTCAGGTTTAAGTACAACATGCATATAACTGGCTACAACCCTAGCTTCAGATAAGATACATATACCAACCTTCTGACTGACACAACAGTGTCCAGAGCAAACAAGCATGGGCCCCATCTTGGACACCTGAAAGGGCTATGCCTACCTAACCTAGCATTTTATAGCAGTGGGCTGCAATCACAGTGAGTAATGCAATCACCACACAGCAGGCTGCATGCAATTACTGAATGGTGGGCAGCAAATGGTGCAGAGGCTGTCACATGCACAAGTGCAGATACCAAGAAAAGCAGGTTGTACCTGCAGTCCACACATGCAATTCTATCATTGCAGGTGCTGGGAGATAGAGAGAGAGAGACATGGACACAGACACAGACAGAGACAGAGACACAACAGAGAGAGAAACTGAGACTTAAACCAAAATAGAGGGGGAAAACCCAAAACAAACAACCAAAAAAAAAAAAAAAAAAAACCTTACAAAACCGTAACACACAGAGCAGGGAAATACAAAGGTAATGTATGTAACTCACATGTATGTGTTGGCATGTAGTAGATGTTCCTGAAGAGTACTCTACACATTACAAATCATCCATGTGTGGCAGCAGTACATATCTATCTGTATCCACACATGTGCATAGGGCAAGTGACGTACTGCAACTGTTAGTGAAGGGTGGACAGATATCTGTCATTGAAGGCTGATATGTGTATATATCTATGTAGGTCGTAGTGTGTGGCCTATAAAACAGCACGCAGTGCTGATATATGTCATGTGGTGGTTAAATGCAGTGGGACTTATTTGTCAGATCTGCTGTGATACAGCCAGTGAGGCCTGCTAATGCTACATGGGCTGAGGACACCCACATGCATTCTGCACAACACTGTGCAATATAATCACATAATTGTACATCCCTCAACTGTCGCACAAGTGATATCCCCAGCATGAAAGGTGGACTGTACATGTGCCTATATGTACATCGATGTGTATAGCAATGGATGTGTACATGTATGTGTATAGATATGCATACATATATATATATATATATATATATATATATATATATATATATATATATATATATATATATATATATATATATATATATATATATATTGATATATAGATATATATAGCCATATAGAGAGAGAGGGAGAGACAGAGTGACACGGGGTCATATGCACTGCAACATGTGTGTGGTCACCAAGCCATGGACTGTAGACATGTGTTGATACTCCAGTGCCATTCCTCCTTTCCAAAACACTGTACCCATTAACTACCACGTAGGTAGAGATCTACCTAACAGTGAAGGTGTGATAAGGGAACATGGGACACAGGTGGACAGTAACCTCTGCTTTGATGAAGACAGTGCCACACTGCACCTGTAATCAGTCTGTGTGTTATGTGTCATGACAATAGGTGTGTCATCTATAGAAATATAGGGCAGTGTTCCCCTCTACCCATCACAATGTTCTGTGTGGTATGTACCTCACATGATGACTACACCAGGTGAAAAGGCCACAGACATACCTCCCAAAGGGTAATACTGGCTGCAAACAGATGCCCTATGCAGACTGACTCACAAAACCACATCTACACTGTGTTGCATACTGGCCACACAGATGTGACCTCTGCCAGACATACAGAGGTATGTCACACCCATACTGGGTGACAACCACCATGGCAACATATCACAATCCCTCCAGGATACACGCTCTAGGGCCCTAAACCTTGTCAGCTCACTAAACAGCACATGCTGGAGGGATAGGTTCCCATCTCAGAGATATGCCATACACTGGAATAGACCACCTAGCAATAGCAAACAATGCTCCTCATTAGCAGTTGTCATAAATACCCCCGATGATTGTGTGGGAGATTGGTAATACACCCCAGGAAACACCTCTGTGGTTCTGGTTGGCAGGGGCAAGTGAAATCAAAGTACACGTGTGTCAAAGGCCAGGGTAGTATATGGCTAGGCTGCTATAGGCCCTAGGGCCAACAGCATATTACCTACCTATGACACTATGCACTTGCACATGTACTCAATGCAATACCTGCTATGTGAGGTTGAATAAGTGTAATGCTGAACGTGTGCAAGGTCTGTAAAGGTGTGATAGCTTAGTGTGAAGTTGTATCTGACATGGTAGTGTCTATCCTAGCTGTGAGGACAGCAAATGATGTGTAATGTACTGTTAGGCAGACATAGCAGTATGGCATATGATGTGACGTAGTTCCTTGTTGACGAATGGGGTGTCTCTTTGTAGGCTAAAGCAATACATATATGCTTAGTGAGTGGTACTGCTGGTGAATCCAACTCCCATATGAACTGTAGTACTGCCAGAAGCTGTAGGCCTAAACAGCACAGTATGGTGTCTGTTCACATTGCTTGGAAACACTGTCATCTGTGTTTCCTGTACTCTGCACAGAGGACAAAACACAGGCATAAAGGTGTGTAAGTAGTGGCACACAGTACTGTATGGTACACAGGTAATGCTCATCTGTGTTGGCATACAGTGGTGTGTTGTATGTTTGTCTGATGTGTGTGTAATCATGCCTGCGCAATGGCTGCAATCATATGTGTGTTACAGGATATACGTGTGTATCCAGCAACATATATACTCTGTTACAGCAGTATGCCACCTGTAGTAACAACTGTACACATCTGTTAGGCAGGGCTATGGCATCAATGACTAGGGTGGTTGACTGGTACTACTGTACCTGTACTTTACCTCCATTGCAATGAATGACATCTCTGTTCGTGCATTGGTGTGATATACACCCTTGTCTTGAGGTTGTGCAATGTGTCACAAACAGTGTGTCAGGTACTGTTGTATAGTGGTGTGATATATAGAGTGTGCCAGGCACTGTTAGTTAGTTGTGGCCTGAGAACCAATAAGTGGTATTGAACGTGTGTAATCTCTGACAGACAATGGGATGGTATATATGTCAGTAAAGTGATATCTGTGGTTAAAGGTGTAAAGTGTGCCACAGGACTCACTCACACATATAGTTCATATCTTTTTCAGCCAGATGGCCCACCAACGCAATCCATCATACACAGGGGATGAGGAAGAGGTGATACTAGAAAGCCTATTGCAGCAGTCCATGATGCTGTTCTCCAGAAGCAGCCAGCACCAGCAGGAGTGGACTGCACTGTGGCAGGAACTTGTTCATCAGGTAAATGACATAGGCATGCATAACCGGACATATGAGAAGATACGCCATCACTGCAGTGATTTAATTAGACATGTCCGGCGGCATGTGTCTGATATCCAAAGACAACAGCATGCCACAGGTGGTGGGAAGGCCATTCATCCCTCCCTCACCAGAGTGGAGGAGCTGCTCCTAAGCGTGGTGGCTTCTGGACAACAGCAACATCATCCTCTGACATGTGTTGTCATGGAGGCTGGAGCCACCCAGCACGTCCACCCGGAGCAAGCAGGTAACATGCCCTATCTGTAGACGACAGTTAACTATATTGTTAGATTATGTCTACGTGAGATGTGTACTGTGTGTTTAGCAGTTCTGCTGCCTAGTGTTGTGCAATACTGATATTTCAAATAATATCGCTACACCTGTGACTGTTGACTGTTGTTATACTGCAGTTTAGCATACCCACTGCAGCAATGCCACAGTTGTGGCCACTCACTAACTCTCTCATATTCTCGTAGGTCGCTCTGGTGTGACAGCAGGGCAGCCGGTCCATGCTGGTGAGTGTGTTATAACTGCAATGTTGGTAATGAAATATGCATGTCATAGGTGAGGTGAAGGTCATGTACACGTAACACACCTACGCATAATTCATGCCATGCATGTTTGCTGTAAGATGTTGCACAGCTCAGTAATGTCAGTAGCTGCCTCACTGACATGCAATACACAGAGCATAAGACACAGTTGTGGCAACCCCGTACTGCACATTGGATATGCATAGTTGCAACACCTGTACACAACATGACACGTTTATCATACGCAGTACACAAAGACATGCTACATATGGCGTAACCACACACCTGCTGTAAGGTCACACCTCAGTATCCCACATGTCATCCACACACACATGATGTACCTCAGGGGTAGAGGCCTATCATGGGGCTGTGCAACACTCTTCAACACATAACACAGTCATATTAGGCAATGCTCCCTATTGGGCACCTCATACACCCATGTACAAAGTGGCTGTGTAATAGTGAATGTAGCCACGGCACTGCAGTTCAGGTACAGCATGCTAGGCGGTTGTCTGTCACACAGTTGTAGCCGTGAGTGACCACAAGATGCCTGATGATGATGATGATGATGATGGCACATGGTAGTACACCCCATCCAGTTACAGTGACCACAGTACTACACATAGCGGTCTTTGTTTTGCACCTCATATTTGTGTGTGTGCAAACATATGCACCTATAAACAATATGCATAGCATGTTGTGTGTATGCTTACATATGGCAGTATACACAATATACACAGCTGTCGCCATCTGTACAAAGAGTCACATATATGCCCTGGAATGCTATTCGGTGTATAGGTCACTTGACACACATTGGGTATGTGTGGTGTTTATTGTTGCAGTCGTGTAGCATGCCATGTCATGGCTGGCACCGACATATCTGCAATATGTCCCACACTCACCATAACCACTGTACAATGGCCATGTCTAGCATTGGGATTCCTTCACATCTACATGCACCACTCATCCCATGTCTGTACATTGCATGCATTTGCTATACCTGTGCTCACTATTATTCGCTATGGACACAGACACTGTAAGCAGACATGGCAATCTATACATCACACAGATAACACATGCAGCCATGGTATGTATACCACTGAGTGATGGTGCACAGGACATTGCAGAGCAGATAATACTTGCACAGCAATGTTGTGTCCATGTACACATTGTGTTCCAGGGTGAAGACAATCACTGAACAACTACACACATGCATCACAGCCATGTATAATGTCATTAAATAGGGCCATCAACACTTGCACTGCATGGTCTTGAGCAACACATATTCTGCATGCTGACACATGTGAGATGACTGTTTGCCCTGTGATACTGTCACCCGCCTTCACTCACTATTGTGTATGTGTTGGATTGCTGGTGTGTGTGTGTGGGTGTGTGTGTGTGTATGTGCTGTGGTGAGCAGTGTATTCGTGTTCATGTGTGCATGTGTGCATTTGTGCATGTGTGCATGTGTGCATGTGCATGTGTGCATGTGTGCATGTGTGCATGTGTGCATGTGTGCATGTGCTTATGTGCTCATGTGTGCATGTGTTTATGTGTGCATGTGTTCATTGTGTGCATGTGTGCCTGTGCTAATATGTGCATGTGCACATGTGTGCATGTGTGCATGTGTGCATGTGTGCATGTGCTCATGTGTGCATGTGTGCATGTGTGCTAACATCATGTACAGATTGTGAAGTGTTTTTCCTGTCTTCCTTCCATAGGTGCTGAGTTAGGGGTGTCTGAATGCAGCAGGGAACCTGATGTCACTGCCACTAATAGTGGCAATGATGAGACATGTATTGTGGTACAGGAAGTTCTGTCAGGGTCTGTCATTGGTCCACCAATCGACAATACACAGCGTTCAACCCTCATCTATGCACACACTCATACCGCCAATACATCCCTCATCACCAATGGCCTTAGCTGAGGGACAGCATACAGTAGGCATTGACCAGGAGAGTGTGATACCCATGGCACATGCATCCCCTCACAGCAGCCATAGCCAGATTACTGGAACGGTACCACATAGGCGGATGTCCAGGGGTTCTCGGGGGAGCACCACTGGTCGTATTGCCCCTGGCAGACGTTCCCCCAGAGGTATTACAACCTCCAGTATGTTCCGGGCTGTAATGCAGGCACAGGCACGTATGGAACGGTACACCCGACAGGGACTAAGGGTGCAGAGGGCCCATTACACTGCTATCAATGACAGCATCTGTGACCTTGCCGGTGCCATCCGGAATTACACCTAGGTCATTGATAGCCGTTGGAGGGAAACATTAGATGCCCTCCACAATGTGTTAGCCATGAGCCAGGACTGTGCGGGACAGATGGGAAGCCGACATGGACGCATGCCAGCAACAGCATCAGCTGGCAGTCATCATGGATGGACCATGGATCACAGCCGTTCCTGTAGTGGCAGTACCAGCCCCAGCAATGCTGGGGCTGGCCTGTCCATTGACCATCCTACTAGACCACGTGCATGTGGCACTGGCCAGTCCCAGCAGGGACATGGGTCCAGTCATCATACCTCTGCCTCTGATGATAGCACCCAGTCGGGGTTGGTAACCGGTACTGCCCGTAACACCCCTGCCAGGCACAGGTACCGTGTCCCTGGCCAGAGACAGTGATCTGTACAGCCTAGCAGGTACAGTCTGTGGCTGTCCCACAACTGCCCGTATATGGCAGCCACATGGTGGAGTTGTGTGCATGAAGACACACACACATTAACCAAATAACCAGGGCTCACACATACACACACACATTACATCAACATTGGCCCATGCTGTACTGTTGTCCCTCACACACACACACACACACACACACACACACACACACACACACACACACACACACACACACACACACACAGGCATGTCGATTGGATGGGTCAATGTCGGGCTCTGGCAAACCAACACACCCTGTGCATATGATGACACCTATGCCACCTCCTGTCATCTGTCACATTGATGCAGGAATAGGCTAACATGGTTCTGATTCACAGGGTGACATTATAGCAGTGTAGCAATAGTAGCAAGTTGCCAACAGGAAACTGTACTGATATCCTTGTAGGTATATCTGAGCAGGCATTATGCATCTCAGCTCTGATAGTCATTGTAGCATTGTTTACACCAGTGTTAGGTCTGAGTATGTATTGTCCAACCATGTGCCACTTGGCTGAAGTGTACAGTGTTGCCAGCATGTGTTAGTGAGTGGACAGTACGTGTGTGATGTGTGCATTACAAATTAGCCGGTGTACATCTGTGAACATGGTGTGTGCGCACTGTCTGCATGTACGTGCATAGTGGACACATGGGATGTGCGACACACCCTGTTGTACACATTGTTAACATCTCATGGTATCTTTTGATGGCCAGTATGCATTCTATGACAGATATGTACTAACATGGGTACACATGTGTGTATGACATGGGTTGACACTATGCTGTGGGTGATACTGTTGATATCTGTCAATGATCTGCAGTCTGGTAGTATACACAATCTCAACAGCATGACTATAACCAATCATTAGATGATCTCCTGACAAATGACACACAGTTGTAGGGAACTCAGTAACAGTTGGCTCCTTCCGGTACTATACTATAACAGTAACCAGTGGTATTGACCGCCACATGTTCCTGGGACCACACCTGTGTGGCATATAGCCCTCTTAGGTACATGCAAACACACTAGGGATATGTCCATCCACATCTGGAAATGCATGCATTGGCCTACACTGTATTCCCTGGATGGGACGCATATCCTACACAAGGGTATCATACAGACAGATACCTGTTGTCCAATACATGCTGTATAGTCATAAGCTGACTATGGCATAGTCACCCACATTTACTAGACATACTATCCCGACAGTACCACATAGGTGGTAGCCCTGAACATGTATATTGGGTACCAATGTGTACAGACAGACACGTGTTATGTCATCTGTCCCTTGGTATCCACATATCCATAGGTATTGTGGGGTCCATCGGTGTTTCACATAACACATTAGGGGCCTGCATGCATATCCACAGGGCTGTCGTACACCTATAATGACTGTCCATTACTGCCAGTCGTTGTGTATGAACATGTGTGACATATACCCCAGGCAATTACCCTCACTCACAGTACGTGTCATGGGTGTGTGTGTGGCACAAATGACCTTGGCCATGGATCACTACAGTGGCTGGGCTTGTCGCATACATAAATATGTGACCTATGATCTGAGAAGCAGCGGCACAATCTGTCGAAGGAAACAAATGTATTCATGTAGTATGCAGGCTTCACACCTATGTATTGATTGAGGTCACGTACATATATTCATTTGCCACGCAGATACCCGATGTGTGTAATGCACATACTGTTTTAATCATATGTCATACCATAGTAAAAGCAAAACCCACACTGCATCGACCACCTGTGGCACACACGCACTCAGCGTTTGCAGGATTCAAACCCCTACCTATCCATGATATGATACTAGAGAGATACACATTTACACAGTGCGCTATATGTTTTTCTGGGCAGTTTTTGTTCTCCTGATATATTTGTAGGATGCTGACATCATCAGACATTCCAAAGAGGGATGTACCTCTTTTATTGTGTTTTCCCAGTCTCCAAAAAGGCTACTCCTCACAAAGGAAATCACACACACCCACCCCCACACACCAATACACACTGCCAGCGTTTGTAGGATTCAAACCCCTACTTAACTATGTTATGATACTACAGAGACACGCATTAACACAGCGTGCTATATGCTTTACTGGGTGGTTTGTGTTCTCCTTGAATATTTGTAGGATGCTGACATCAGCAGACATTCCAAAGAGGGATGTATCTCTTTTAATGTGTTTTCCCAGTCTCCAAAAAGGCTACTCCTCTCAAAGGATATCACACACATCCCCACACACTGGCAGTGCTTGCAGGATTCAAACCATTACTTAACTATGTTCCAATATTAGAGAAATACACATTAACATAGCGCGCTATATGCTTTACTGGATGGTTTCTGTTCACCTGATATATTTGTAGGATGCTGACATCATCAGACATTCCAAAGAGGGATGTGCCTCTTTTAATGTGTTTTTCCAGTCTCCAAAAAGGCTACTCCTCTCAAAGGAAATCACACACGCACCCCCCCCACACACACACACACACTAACAGAGCTTGCAGGATTCAAACCCCTACCTAACTATGTTATGATACTAGAGAAATACGCATTAACATGGCGTACTATATGTTTTATTGTGTGGTTTTGGTTCACCTGGTATATTTGTAGGATGCTGACATCATCAGACATTCCAAAGAGGGATGTGCCTCTTTTAATGTGTTTTCCCAGTCTCCATAAAGGCTACTTCTCTCAAAGAAAATCACACTCATGCACTAACACACACTGTCAGCGCTTGCAGGATTCAGAACCCTACCTAACTATGTTATGATACTAGAAAGATACACATTAACACAGCGCACTATATGCTTTAGGTGGTGGCATCTGTTCTCCTGGTATATTTGTAGGATGCTGACATCATCAGACTGGACATGGGAATGTGTGTGCACTTTCTTTTATGCAATCCCAGGAATGATCCATGTGGGTCGGCAGGTATCAACAGCATGAACAGGACCCTGTGAATCGCACCTTGTGTGATCTATCTGCGGACACATTGACATCCCTTCATATGTCAACACATATCTATGCACAGATTGTTGGTTTTGTGGATACGACATGTGTCTGTGATGTTGATGAAGAGATATGCAAAGTCTATGTGGGACATGTGTAGCTCTGTTCAGTGATGTATGTCCTGGGTGTCTACCTTGCAAACAGTCTACCTTGCAAACAGTCTAGCATGTTTGGGAACAATAATCTGCACATGAACATACCACAGTTGGTAGGGTTGTGTGTTTATCAGCTTCCAATAGCTCTGTTTATGACTTCAGCCATGATGCACTCCATGGCCTTGCAGATCAGACTTTATAGGCTTACTGGACTATACTTCCAATGGTGTGTTTTGCACCCACACTTGTGGGGAGTGCCATATGTTGCTGTAACACATTCGACAGTTCCAGACCCTGTGGAGTGGGTGAGGCTCAACAGATTGTTCAGGTGCAGGGTCTGTTTGTTCTGTAGTGCATGCATGACACATATTGGGAAACATTGTAATCCAATTGCTGCCATGCTTTTGGCTTTGGGGGGAGCTGGTCAGCCATTCTATATGTGATATCTCCTGGTATGATGTCAGGGACTATCGTCAGTGGGAGGTGGTTATGTATATATGGGCCTGTCAGACACGATGTCGGCATTGTCAGTAAGGTACAGTTGGCCCTGATTCAGGACATATATGAGTGTATATTACTATTTATGACATAGCTGAAGGACATGTCATGATTCTCAGTCTGGACTCCTTCTCAGCTACTCTTTACAAAACACCAACAAACCTGAGCACTACTCCCGGTTATACTCTTTTACACACTTAACACCCTACTGATCCTTTGTGATCAGGCTACAGAGTATGTCATCATAATATACTGGCATGTCCAGGGGTCGGTTTTGTGTGTACTCTCCAGTCCAGCTAGTGAATATTGTGGTTATGACACAATGTCACATCTGCCTCATGTACACAGACAACCCTCTTCTCCTCCCAACACACTCAGATATATGTGAGAGATGCAACAATATTGACATACAGGAGGCTGAGCTCTCTCAACCCATGACTGGCATGGTCTATCAGGTGGTGAAGGTGACCACACACACCACATATCAGTCTCACATACACCGATAACGACAGCAATCAAACCACATTATCACACATACACATACTCGGAGACTCTACATACACTCTGCCTAAGCAGCAGAGACCTCCAAAGCCGACACACAAACAACTGCTACCCCACTACAATACCCACATATCACATAGTTCACAATGTCAGTGTGCCACACAGTCACTGCCCTTCAGGCTAAACAACACACCTGATACACTTGTAATGGGTGACACTTAATGTCAGACACACTGACATCCCACTCACCAGGCCAAACAAGGGAATAGTCACTTTGAGCTGTCTCTCAGGTGCCAGGATCCGCCACATAACACATGCACTCAGGTCACTCCAAAGCAAGTCCAGGACTGGCTCCATCATTGTCCATGCTGGTGCATACAACCTCAGACGTTCCTCCCTGGACCACATGACATGATACATAGAGGAACTCTCTGATCATGTAGCCCAGGCCAGTATGACCCTGACCTTGTCTAGCATCTTGCACTTACCAAGTATGATGTCTCAGTATACCAACAAACTGATCACGTTTAACAGTTGGCTAACATATTGGTGTTATTCAAAGGGGATACAGTGTCTGTCAGCCTGGGGTGAAATGCTCAACATGCCACGTAGCTTCCCTATGGACAGCTTGCACCTGTCACCCTTGGACTTTTGAATACTTGCTAAGGCAATTGCTGCCACCATACTGCCTTATTTAAGTGGGGCTCAAAAGACAGACCCACCTCCATAGACATTACAGAGTACATGGCACTGAGGGAAATGCTGCTCAACACCAGATGTATTACCCTCACATTGACCACACTCAAGAATCTCCTCAGTATGGAGAATAGCAATATCTGTGCACTAACAGACACATGGTTCAGGCTTCCACATGCACACCAGCACTACCAGGTTATATTTCGTACCATGATTTCTGACCACATAACTCGGAATGGCCAACACAAATAGGGTGAGTATCCATATACATCACAGATACACATACCTCCGGGTTGGTAGCACTGCACAAAGCATCACAGACCATACATATGCACCTAACATTGTGCAAATCTGCCTTTTGGTTTGTTGCCTGCTACAGACCACACTCACAAACTCAGCAACCACATTCGTCTTTCCGGGGAACACTGGACAATATGACGGTCTCCCAAACACCATTATATTGGGTGACGTCAAATGCACACACATTGACTGGGAATAGTACTCAGGCCCCAACACCCTCGCCCAACAGTTGCTACAATTTGTAAACTCATATGCTATGGCACAACCGGTCACCACACCCACAACAGGGGACAACATATTGGACATGATCATCACCAACATGGGGACTCTATGTTCCACACCTGTGATATACCCCTCATTGGTGAGGACAGAACATACTTTATCTCACTGGACATCCATATCCCGTCCCCACACCCATCCTGGGTAATCTTGGTGAACTTCCCAAAAGCAAACGTCACACTTCTCCATACCATGGTGGTATCCTTCAGAGACCCTGGGTCAGTGGTAAGTATGGCTCAGACTGCGGAATCCTTTACATACACAGTCTATGGACACCTAGTGGACTGCATGGATCGTGCTATCCAAAATAACACCTGGACTCACTCCTCCAATGGCAGGGGACCTGTCTGGTGGACCCCGGCCATTAATATGCTATACAACAAAAGGAGGAAGCTACTACATGATAGAGCACAATCCCAGACAGGGAAGGCATCTGTGATCTGTACTAGCAGATAGCTACAATCACTCGTGTATTTATGTCAGGCCCGCTTCTAATGGACAATTGCACCAGACACATCAGACACTCACAAGGCCTACTTCAGTTAATTCAGGTACCTGGCTGGACACTCACTGATATGCTGTGTATTACTGCATACTGACTGAACATACCCTGAACCCACAGACATTGCCAACATCCTGGCAAACAGGTTCAATGCAGATGTCTCCCCCCATCCCCCTAAGGAGGTACTGTCAATCCCAACAGAGTGTAACCTCCCTGACATCACAAATAAACAGGTGAGTGCTGCCCTCCCCACAGCGGACAACACAGCATCAGTGGGACCAGACAGTGTCCTGGCCTGTATTGTACACAGCCTTCATGACAGACGTAACCCTCACATTATGTCACTGTTCGATATCAGGGTTACTGCAGGATTTGTACCCACTGAATGGCATACAGCGATAGTGCTCCCGCTCCACTGAATACTGCCATAACAGACCACAGACAATATCGGCCTATAGGGCTAACTAGCCTGTTCTGCAACGTTATGGAGCGCATTGTGATGGGACTCATGCACATAGACATGGGGAACCTACAGACACTGGGTCCTACACATTACAGCATTGTTGTGGACAGATCTTGCCTGTTGGACATGTTTGTATTCTTTAAACAGTTACCAGGTCCATCAGTGTTGGGACAGTTGTCCACATAGCCTGGCTGGACCTTGCACAATCCTTCAACACAATACCCCACACGGCCATTATGCATAGGCTCACCGGCATCAATATCGACACATATCTCATCTCACATGATGGATTGCTACCTGGATCAGGGATAGCACCCACATGCTCAGTGTTGCAGGTGCCATGTCTGACTATACACCAGTTACAAATGGCATCCCACAAGGCTCAGTCCTGGGACCTCTCTTGTTCATTATATATTTGTGCGATGTACAGGCTATTACAGGAGGGATATGGCTGCCCATGTTCGCAGATGACTGCAAACTGGGTGCCATAATCAACTCTCCAGCTGGCACATGCATACTCATACAGGGTCTCACAAAGATAGGTTGACTGTTGCCTGAGCCATGGCCTACGGCTACATGCCATTAGTTGCATAGTCACCCCCTTTGAGAATGACAACATGCCCACACATTACCACATAGGTAGTAATCCATTACATACGGTAGTAGTTGTTACGGGTTTGGGGACATGACCTGTTCGTACTCTCGCCTTTGACAATCACATTGCCAAAGTGGTTAGACAGTACTTCTACATAGCCCACCATATCCCACCTGGTTTCACATGTTGATCATGTGTGGTCATTGTGCCCCTATACTCATCACAACCATGCTTGGTTACTATGCCACATTTGGGTTGTACCTTACCCAACACCTGCAGCAACTGTAATGGCCACAAATGTTACTCATCAAGCAGATGTAGGGACTCACATGGATGCCCTGCACAGTTTGGTTCAGATACAGTAACTCCAGCTCTACTCAGTCACTTACCACGTACACGGATGTGTTGTGTGCCTGTAGTTTAAGGCAATATCTGACGCAGAATTCATGGACATGCTCCACCTCAGGATATCCAACTCCCTTGGAGCTACACACTCCAGGGACATATACCTCAGCACAGATGTTGATGGGACATGCTGGGGGCACAGATTATTATCCGTAAGGCTCCACTCACTGCAGAGTATAGTCCCAGTTTTGCATAAGCAGAGCCACCCACTGACCACCTCCAGGTGACATCTTGACAAGTGGATGGGTGATCGTATGTGTACCCATGGGATATCTTCTGGGTCCCTGCTAGACAGAGGCACAATACACTAAACGTAAATGGGCTATCTTGTGTGAACTACTATTCACGGGCACAGTGTTCTGATCTGACTGGGTTGCAGCAGCCAAACACACTCTGGCTATGCTTGAACATGCCCTAGGGCAGATAGCCTAGTATCAACCTCTGAACCTATGAAAATGTTCATGATGCACAATGTTTATTGCTGATACTGTTTGCAGGTTTTTATCATCTTTGCTTTCCCACTTTCTATGAACCACTTAGGTATCTGCAGAACATATTTGATTATGACTGGGTTCCACTATATTATATACATGTCTGTTGTCATATAAGTGTGTGCACAGGGCAGATTGCTGGATAGTGAGAGGTTCCTGGGTTAACACATGCAACTGCCTGATATGTGTGGCCCACTGCTGTACTCCAACATGGCCTAAGTGTGTGAGCATGCCCAGTTCAGACTGTCAGTGTTCTGTTGCCTGACATTTGTCTCATGTATTCAAGTGTGTGAGCATGCCCAGTGTGACCTTTCAGTATGTTACTGTCTGAGGTCCACTACATTTGTTGATGTATGTGTACATGTCCAGTATTAACATTTCTACTGCGTGTGTTGAAAGTCAGGTTCTATTCTTACTGCAGGACTCACCTTTGTGTCATAACTCGACAGGGGTTATGCTGTGCCTGCAGGGTTTCCATGGAATACTTCGCATAGACTTATCAACATTTCTTCATAGAGATGAGCCACTGCAATACTGTCATGGTTTAGTGGTTCAGTACTATGACTATAGTGCACAGTATCCTGAGTTCGAGGACCATCACCGCTTATATTTTCATACTGAGCAGACCAGACTGCTTAAGGGCCAGTAGAGCAACAATGAGTATGTTGGCTTTTGTTCAGCTATGCCCTACTTAGACCCAGCTTGTCCAACATTGCTCAATATTAACCATCATTGCTGGACGTTGGCCAATATTACTCAACATTGACCACATTTGTACTAGTTGGTGTGTGCGATTTGGTTTACATATACTACATTGTGGTAAATGCTGTTTAGCACGGCTTTATTTTGCTTAACACATGGAAATCATGCCTCAGGTGTTGATGCAGGGCTGCCTATGTCGGATACACATACTACACTCCCTATATATGTTTGACAGCAGGTAGTGTCAACATAGGCATCCCTTTTACTATATGTGCGGGTCAGATAGAGGTATAATTTCCAGAGTTGCTACTGAGCCAGTGTATGAGCTATGCGTTGCCTCTTTGCCAAGGCCAAAGCATACTAGGCATGCCTTCTTCTGCTTACTGGGGCAGGCTCAGGTTGTTCCTCCTCCGAGTCACGCTCTGCCTGTGATGGCCCTGGCAATGGTGGGGGGGGCTGTTTGGCCCAGGCCTATGCTGGTCCTGCTGCAGCTGTTTTCACAGGATCATATTATGTAGCATAGCACATACCATGACAATTTGGGTGCATGTAGTTGGTGAGTACTGCAAGGCTCCACCAGATGTGTCCAGGCACCGGAACTGTGACTTGAGCAGCCCAAACACACGCTCGATTACATTTCATGTTTGTGCTTGTGCCTCCTGTTTAGGTGTGTGTGCATTTCTGATGGGTGTCATAAGCCACGGCTCCAGTGCATAGCCAGCATCCCCCACTAGGTGTCCATGTGGGATGTCCCCATTGGAAAATGTCTGGTACAGCTGCGTCAGATACCAGATATGGGAATCATGGTAGCTTCCAGGGCAGACAGCACAAACATTCAGTATTATGCCATGGGCATCACACATGACCTGGAAGTTGATGGAGGGCAAGCCCTTGCGGTTGAAGTAGATCCTACCCCGCTCACCAGCTGGTGCTTTGATGCATATGTGTGTGCAGTCTATTCCACCCACTACCTCAGGGTATTCCACTATTTGCTGGAAGAGACGCATATTGCTGGCCAATACCTCACGGGAATTGGGGAAGTATACATGATCACCGACATGTGCTGACATGTCATCCAGGAACTGGTGCAGTACCCTGGATGCTGATGCCTGTGATATTCCCATCATATCACCAGTTGGTCTCTGGAAGGTACCTGTTGCTAATATTCTTAGGCCAACACATACCTTAGTTTCCACTGGGATGGGTTCCCCTCTGTTGGTTCTGTGTGTGAGACGTGGCCTGCATAGCTCAACAATTTTCTGCAAGAGGTCTCTGTCCACTCTATAGCGCTCCACTATCTCCAGCTCATGTAGCCCCTGGTAGGTTACCCTGGGCCTGTACACTCTTCTCTGTCTCCTCACTGTGGGATGTCCAGCAGCATTTGCATAATCACCACCCTCAGCATGTTGCATATGTCACCTTATAACAGCAATGGCAGCCCCTAACATTTTTTGCCTCAGTACAGCTTTTTCAGTTTTCACTGCTATTAGCTTACTGCAGTGTTGCAGTGTCTCTTGAGAGAAACATAATGGACTGTTGTTTGCAGTGTTTTAAGTGCTGGGTTGGGCTGGGCTAGTGTTCTGCCTGGGTAATTGCCTGATTCTGATTGTTTTCACCTGCTAGCTCTGCTAGTACTCCCTGGTAACTTCCCTACTATTTGGTGTGCTTCCTTTTTCCTTTCTGTTTCCTCAGGGGGGAGCACCGCACACACAAGCGCAAACACGCGCACACCAGCTCACACACGCACACACATGCTTACACAGACTAAAACTTGCTTATTCTTGTTAAAACGTGTGCACACCGGCGCAAGCATGCTTACAACTGTTTACACAGCCTTACATATGCTTACTCAAGCTTACACATGTGCACACATGCTTACACGCGCGCGCACACTTTCTTACTCAGGTTTACTGATGCACACACACGCGCATGCACGCTCAGCAAGAAACTTTGGTGTTATCCACGGCATACACCTTCCATTTCTTGACTTTACCTGGCCTACCTGTTGACACACCTCTTTCAATAATATGTAATTGTCGGCTGACACATGACACTTTGCTCCAATGAGATTCACTCCTTTCATACATACCCCCCTCGTGATGTCACCTATCTTCTACTCTGTTACTCCCCTTATCCTACTCCTACACTCCACTGACTGTGCTCATTTCCTATGTAAACTTGCAATTCACTATCCGAACTCTCATTTGGATAGGATTGCCAACTAATGCTTGGTTACATCTCTTACACTGTCCTTCCCCCCTTAGCATCCTCTACTCGGTGGCCATGTTGTCTTCAGCCTGCCATTCACTTGCATTGTAAATTCATTTTAACTATAAAATCCACATTTGTGGATTTTAATTATTAATTTTCTGGTTTTTAGGGCGCAGCGCGTTTGCACGGCACTGCGCTATGGTAAAAAAAAAGTTATTTTATTTCTATTTTGCATCACTTCCCATTGCCAATGGCCATATTTTTGGCCATTGGCATGCTTCCTCCTGTAAATGAGTGCTTTTTTGCAGCTGTCACGGCTCTGTTTTGCTATTTGCAGAACCGTACTCAGTTATCAACTGAGTACATTTCTGCAAATAACACTACTCCTACTCGGACAGGTTCGGGTTTCCTGGATTGCAAATTTACCTCATTTGCATAGCTTTTGCCTGCAATTGAGGCAATTTGCATATCCAAGCCCTGTCCGTGTAGGACTAGTTTAAGGAGCTCTGTTACACGCCCCTACCGGCTCTTCCTGGATCGCTCGGCGGACATGTTGGCTGCATGGAGTCTTACTCTACTCTTAGACTCCATGCAAGCCTTCGTGAATCCAGCCCAATGGTCTCAAATTAAATGTGAAAAAAATGTATTATAGTTAATTGGACAAAACATTTTCTCATACTGTATAGGTGACACATCACTGCAACCAGACTCTGTAGTAAGAGGTCTTGTTGGCAGTTCTTTATCTTTTACCCTCATGTTTCTGCAGTAGTTAAAAAAAGCTTTCTATCTTCATAATCTAATTTCTAAAGGCATCTCCACTAGAACTGAAAAAGCCTTAATTCCTCATCATTAGAGTCTCAGTAGACCCACATGTCTGAACATATCATTCAACTTGAGAGAATCCAGAGGTTCCTAAATGAAAAGATTAGTGGCCTCAAAATTTTGAATTATTAGGACAGACAACCTCCTCACTATACTGTTTCCTATAGACTACTTCTTGGGGAAGCATTTCAAGCTGTGAAAGTTCAAACCCTCTTAAACCTTCTACTCCTTTGCAGAGCAAATGGCCCCTCAAACACCATGTTAAAAGAACCAAACCTTGCTCAGCAAATAAATAAGACGTTGTTATGATTAATTTATATCCAAATGTATTGCCCTCTGGAGCAAACAGTTTCTACATATCAGTCAGAGTCTCACCTTTTCTACCTTTTGGGTGAACCTCCTGATAATTGGATGGGTGCCCTCATATTCTCCCCTGGCATATATTTTCTTGTGCTGCTCTTTTGAATATGAGTTATTGACTAGGCTTATAATGGTCTGTAGACTGATTGCCTAATGCTCAACTATGAACCTAAGAACCATATCAATCACAAATCATATAAGTCATAACTTTTTAACAAATTTTGTATTGTATGCAACCACAAATAGGTTCATAGGTTCATAGGTTCGTACTAGGCTATCTGCCCTAGGGCATTTATAAGCCTAGCCAGAGTGTGTGTGGCTTTCACCACCCCTTAGGATGAGAATACTACGCCCATTTAGGGTTTAGTTTACTGTGCCTCTGTCTAGTAGTGACACAGAGATGACCCCCGGGGTAAAACTATGATCTCCCATCCACTCGTCAAGATTTCTCTTGAATAGAGTTAGTGAGGGGCTCTGCCTAACATGGACTGGGATTCTGTTCCAGAGTGTAGGGAGCCTCTGGGTTATGAATCTGTCCCTCCAGCACGTCCTATTTATTTCTGTGTTGAGGTTCAAGTCTCTTGCTCTCGTGGCTCTGATGGATTTAGATTTTCTGAGGTGGAGCATGTCCATTAATTCCGGATTGGACATGGCCTTGTACGTCATGCAAAGATCACCTCTGAGTAGGCGGTATGCGACTGAATAGAGTTGGAGTTTCTTCAGCCGGGCAGCATATGACATATGTTTGAGACCCTTTATCCTCTTGGTGAAGAACTTTTGGGGTCTTTCCAACTGCTGCAGGTGTCGGGTAAGATACATCCCAAATGGGGCATTGTACTCAATCATTGGCCTGATAAGAGAAGAGTACAGGGGCACAATGACCTCTCTTGATCTAGATGTGAATCCCTTCATGATAAGGTGGGCAATATAGAAGGTCTTCCTAACCACTTTGGCAATGTGAGTGTCAAATGAGAGGTTACTGTCAACTTGGGTCCCTAGGTCCCTGATTACTTCTTCCGTACTTAATGGATTACCACCTATGTGGTAATTTGTGGGTACTTTGTTTTTCCCAAAGGGTATGACTATACATTTTTTGGCGTTCAGCTTAAGGCCATGGCTCTGGCACCAATTATCCGTTTCTATGAGGCCTCTCTGAAGGATGCTTGTGTCTGCCGGAGTATCAATTATGGCGCCAGTTTGCAGTCATCTGCAAACTTTGTCAGCCACAATCCTCCTATGTTTGCCTGCACCTCGGAAAAATAAATGCCGAACAAGAGGGGTCACAGGACTGAGCCCTGTGGGACACCGCTTGTGACCGGCTTAGAGTCTGACATGGCTCCAGCAACTCTGACCCTGTGGGTTCTGTCCTTGAGCCAGTTTGCAACCCATCTTGTGACATATGGGTTTACATTTAAGCTGGTGAGTTTGTCTATGATGCCCAACTGGGGTATTGTGTCGAAGGCTTTTGCAAGGTCAAGGCAGGCTGTGTGAACTGCCTTACCCTCATCAATGGCCTTAGTGACAGTTTCAAAAAAGTCGACCAAGTTCAAAAGGCAGGATCTGCCGCTATCAAAGCCAAATTGGGTAGGATCCAATGTCTGTAGGTCCCCAATGTCTTTGTTTATGAGTTCCATAATGATCCTCTCCATAGCTTTGCAGACCAGGCTCGTCAAGCTTATGGGGTGGTAATTTCCAGGGTCCGTAGAACCACCGCCTTTGTGGAGTGGGACCACTGTTGCCGTACACCACTCTTTGAGTATGCATCCTGTAGTAAGGCTAAGATTAAACATCAGCCTTATGTGTGGGTTTAGTTCCTCTTGGAGTTCATGTAGCACACAGCCCGGGACACCGTCCGGTCCCATTGATGCTGTGTTTTTAGCTTTGGAGAGGGCGGCTCTCACCTGGGCATCTGAGATGTTAGGGAGGCTACACTCTGCTGGGATAGATATTTCTCCTTTTGGGGGGGGGGGAGGAGAAATTTGCACTGAACCTGTCTGCCAGAATGTTGGCAATGTCTGTGGGTTCAGTGTATTTTGTGTCATTTTGGACTAACTCTGAGCATATCTGGGAGTTTCCACCCAGGTTTCTAACATAGCTAAAGAAGGCCTTGTGATTGTCTTTTGTGTCTTTTGTGATTTTTCTCTCAAAGTTGGCCTTGGATGATTTTATGAGTGATCGTAGTTTTTTGCTAGTACTGATCAGAGATGCCTTCCCTTTTAGGGATTTTGCTCTGTCATGTAGTAGCTTCCTCCTCCTGTTGTAAAGTTTGTTTATGGCTGGGGTCCACCAGACTGGGCGCCTGCCTTTGGGGGAATGGGTCTTGGTTTTATTTGGGATTGCATGATCCATGCATTCTTGAAGGTGCCCGTAGTAGGCATTTGTAAAGGATTCAGCAGTGTGGGTTGTGGTTTCCACTGGCCCAGGGGCCTTGAAGGATACCACTTCAGTCTTAAGAAGTGTGAAGTTGGCTTTTGAGAAGTTCTTCACTGTGGTCTTTGTGCAGGGTGGGCCGGGATGTGGATTTCCAGTGAGATTAATTTATGGTCTGATCTCACCAATGAGGGATATACTTCTGGTGTGGAGCATTTTGTCCCCATGTTTGTGATGATCAGGTCTAGTATATTATCTCCTCTTATGGGAATGGTGACTAGTTGTTCCATCACATTTGAGTTTATGAATTCTAGGAACCTTTGGGCTAGGGTGTTGGGGCTTGAGTAATGTTCCCAGTCTATGTTTGGGTAGTTGAAGTCTCCCAATATGATGGTATTTGGAGATACATTCATATTCTCCAGTGTCTTCAGGAAGGCTGTGTGGGGTTCCTGAGTTTGAGAGGGTGGTCTGTAGCATGCTACAAACTGTAGGGCAGTTTTGCCTATGGTTAGTTGCACCTGGATGGTCTCCGATGCTTTGTGCATTGCCACTAACCTGGAGGTGTGGGTATCTTTGATGAATATGGATACTCCCCCTCCTTTTGTGGTTCGGTCCAAGTTTTGGGGCCGGAAAGCATGATATGAGGTAAAACCTGATAGTGCTGGGGTGCTCTCAGGAGCCTTGAACCAGGTTTCAGTCACTGCACAGACATCGATGTTCTCCATACTGAGGAGGGCTTCGAGAGCATGCATCTTGAGGTTTAGACTTCTGGCATTGAGCAGCATTACCCTTAGATTTTCCACTTGTGTTTTCTAGGGAGGTAGGTTTGTCATTTGAGCCTTGCCTAAAAAAGGTACTATGGGGGTGGCAAGAGCCTTGGCCAACATCCGGAAGCCCAGGGGTGACAGGTGCAAGCCATCCCTTGCGAAGCAGCGTGGCTTGTGAAGCATGTCATCCCAAGCAGACAGACATTGGATCCCCTTAGAATGACACCAGTAATTAAGCCAATTGTTAAAACTGATCATTTTGTCTTTGTACTGTGGCATCATTCTTGGTGAGGGTAAGATGCTGCTCAGGGTCAGGGTCATACCGGCCTGGGCTACATAATCAGAGAGCTCCTCTATGTCTCTTTTCATGTAGTCCAGGGAGGTACATCTCAGGTCGTTCACACCGGCATGGACAATGACTGAGTCATATTTGTACTTGCTGTGGAGTGACCTGAGTGCTTGTGTTATGTGGCGGATTCTAGCGCCCGACAGGCAGCTTACTGTGACCTTTTCCTTGTTCAGTCTGGTGAGCGGGACCTCAGTGTGTCTGACTATGGAGTCACCTATTACAAGTGTGTCTGGCATGTTGTTTGGCCTTAAGGGCTGTGACTGTTTAGCACACTGACTTTGTGAACTATGCGTTGCATGTGCTATGTCTTGAGGTGGCGGTTGCTTGGGTGTCTGCTTTGGAGGCCTCTGTTGTTTTGGTATATTTTTAATCAGCGCCTCTGAGTATGTTTTTGTGTGTTTATGTGTTTGGTTTGCAGTTGTGATAGTTCTTTGTGAGACTGGGTTTGTGGTGTGCGTGGTTACCCTCTCCTCCTGACTGGTCTTGCCAGTACTGGGTTGAGAGAGCTCAGCCTCCAGTTTGGCTATATAGTTGCATCTCTCGCATATATTTGTATTTGTTGGGAGGAGGAGAGGGTTGTCTGTGTACATGAGGCAATTGTAACATTGCCTCAAGATTCCCAGATTCACCAGCTGAACAGGAGAGGACGCCAGCAACTGACCCTTCGACATGCTAGAATAGTGAAAAAGATTGCTGTGTAACTGAGTCAGAAAGGACCTATAGGGAAATGGGTACTCAAGGGAATTTAGGTGAATGAAGTACTTTCTTTTGTTTAAGAGTGCTTTACCTGTATAAAAATGCTTTAGGAGCAAGTGCTGAGCTTTTCAGATAGAGAATAGGCTTATTAGATTGCAAGTAGAGCAGTTCTAAGGGAAAAATTGAAGAGCAGACTTTACGGAGCCAGAAATAGTTTAAACTTGATTAACCGGCGCTGCCCGATGCTGCTCTATGAGCAACTTCGTGCAAAATCGCGCAAAAGCGTGCAAAAACGGGCTTTATAGCGGGGGGGGGTTGAAAAGAGCCAGGAATTGACCCTGCAAAGGCTTTTTTCTCTTTCTAACATGGTATTCTATTACAACTGCAACACAATGAAATCTGTAGAACTCTTCATTAATGTCAGATAAGAGTTATAAAATAGCACTCACTACTCACTGTACTTGATACAGCTTGAATTCCCATCAGATATATGTCATTGAAAGTGATCCAGAAAGGTTTAGTAATCTCCTGAATATGATTATCACTAAGATGACTAAATGTGTATTCCTACTGACTAAATTCCAGAGATCTACAATACCTGCATATTTTGGAAAAATAGCTCATTAATATATATAAAATTGCTGAAGACAAGACAGATGCAGAAGTAAACAGACAAGTAGATAAAGTTAAAGAAGAGCATAAAATAATTATAAAAAGGCAACTAGGAATAACAGTGCAGGACAGACAGAAAAAAAGGATACTGCAGTTCAACAAAGATGTCAAGAGAGCAGTCCATTAAAATTAAAGGGCATTTGGTGAACTAAAGAAGATATAGACAGGAGGATGAGATAACTAGAAAATGGGCTACAAGAGTAATACAAAATGGTAAGACCATCTACAGAAAGATCTCACAGAAGAATTAAAGTTAGGTACAAATAGTTTAGATACATGGGGGAAGAAGGAAGTCAAGTCAGAACTAGAAAAGACTGGTCAAAGAATGGAATTAGTAGGTTTTTATATTATAAAAGAGAAATAAGGAAAAATGGCAGCTTGTGATAGGAAAAGGAGAAAAAGGTGTGACATTTGACACAAAGCCACATAACAAGTCACTCAGCAATGAATTTTTTCTGGAAAACATTAGACAAAACCATAGCTGGGTTATCTACAATCCTTTGCCGTTCCTCAAACTGGTGCCCCTCTCACCTCGCAGTTGAGGAGCAAAGAAAGCAAAAAGCTTCTCTGCACTTATGCAAGTGTATCAAGCTTCTTACTACAAATTTTTCACTGTAACAAGCAACTGGCTACAGTTACCATTACATCAGTGATTGTACTAGTTTCTCACACCACCAGAACTTGTAACAAGCAACTGGCTACAGTTACCATTACATCAGTGCTTGCACTAGTTTCCCACACCACCAGAACCTGTAACAAGCAACTGGCTACAGTTACCATTACATCAGTGCGTGTACTAGTTTCCCACACCACCAGAACCTGTAACAAGCAACTGGCTACAGTTACCATTACATCAGTGCTTGTACTAGTTTCCCACACCACCAGAACCTGTAACAAGGAACTGGCTACAGTTACCATTACATCAGTGCTTGTACTAGTTTCCCACACCACCAGAACCTGTAACAAGCAACTGGCTACAGTTACCATAACATCAGTGCTTGTACTAGTTTCCCACACCACCAGAACCTGTAACAAGCAACTGGCTACAGTTACCATTACATCAGTGCTTGTACTAGTTTCCCACACCACCAGAACCTGTAACAAGCAACTGCCTACAGTTACCACTACATCGGTGCTTGTACTAGTTTCCCACACCACCAGAACCTGTAACAAGCAACTGGCTACAGTTACCATTACATCAGTGCTTGTACTAGTTTCCCACATCACCAGAACCTGTAAATTGTGCCCTCTAACATCTTGTGCTATTTGGCCCACCCTAGTTATGGCTCTGATTTGAAGGAGGACACAATGTTGTTATTCTACATGGAAGGGAAAGCTACAGGTGAGGAGAGAAACTGCAAACTTATTAGCCTGATCTTGATAGCAGTGAAAGTCATGGAGAACATACGTGTTGGTTCTCTCGACAAAAAACATTGGCAAAATAAGTATCATCATGGGTTGTGAGAAACAGGTCAATGCTTCTTGGTTAAAATTTTTGACAAGGTATTCTATAACATGACAAAGAAAACCCACTCAGTGTTTTGTACCTTGATATCAGTAAGGCCTCTGATAAAATCCCACAAGGAAAGTAGCAGGTAAACTGAAGGGACTTGGCACTGGTGAAAAGTTGAGTACATAGGTAGAAGGGTGCATGGATGAAAGGAAGGAAATCATGGTAGCCACAGGGTGCTGAAACCAGTTTTGTAACATCTTTTTATGAGATATAACAAGGTGTATTGAGAACAGGGTTGACCTATTTGTGGATGAAAAAAGGCATAATGGACAGTGAACAAAGGGAGAGGAAGCCCTTAAAGCAGCCTGAGGAAGCTAAAAGTGTGGGATGAAAAGCAGCATGTAATTTTAATAGAGCAAGGTGTAAAGTACTTCACATGTGGTTTGATAATTCTAAAGTGTAATTTTAAACTGGTCTGCGTGACCTCAAAGAAGTAGGTATCAGAAAAAGACTTTAGTAACAGAATAAATCAGACACCAAATACAAAGCAACGAATGTGTAGCATGGTCAATTAAGATGCATGGCTGCATCATTAGGAAAATGGACTGCATGAACAGAAAAAGATTACATTATCCCATCTACAGAGCCCTGCTCAGGCTACAGGCAGGAGTTCTATTAACAATCTATAGACCCCAGGTCAGACTGAAACTGGCATAATATTATTCCTCAGTAGATGCCTGGTCAGGCATAAACTGGAGTATTAAATTTAGTTGTTGTGTCCATCAAGCACCACCTAGAGTATTATATTTACCTGTAGTGCCCATCAAGCACCACCTAGAGTATTATATTTACCTGTAGTGCCCATCAAGCACCACCTAGAGTATTATATTTACCTGTAGTGCCCATCAAGCACCACCTAGAGTATTATATTTACCTGTAGTGCCCATCAAGCACCACCTAGAGTATTATATTTACCTGTAGTACCCATCAAGCATCACCTAGAGTATTATATTTACCTGTAGTGTCCATCAAGCACCAACTAGAGCATTATATTTACCTGTAGTGCCCATACTGTGACTAGGTTATTAATTTAGTCAAGAAGAAGCAAAGAAATGCAGACAAGTAATGCAAGAAATGAAGAATAAAAGGTTATAAGAGCAAAATCTGCTTTAACTCAATGACAGATGTAAAAGGGGAGATATGATATTGTTGCTTAACAACAATACATGCAGATGGATTGTTACGATACAGTACTTGCAGATGTTTCAGTTTCACAGCAGAATGATTTATTGGCCCTTTCCAGTATGAATTTTGGATTCAAAATACCACTGAGGCTGCCCTAACTAGGGGTAGAAACGATTTACTAATGGCCAGAGGTCAATGTAGTTTTCAGTATTGTCCTTCCTCCATCTCTTTGTGGAATCTGATATAGAAGTCAAGCTCTTCATGGAATTTGACACAGAATTCAAGAGTGTCTAATTAGGACTCTCAGAAATTGTCTTTAACTAGTTTATCTCTTGCCTGTCTGGATGTTCACAGAGTTGTTTGCAATAACTCCTCATCACTTTATTATCTCACTTGAAGACTTCTTTACACTCTGTTTTGGTTCTGAAATTGTAAATGATCTACATGCTTGGATAGGATAGATACACTTAAAAAACATTCAAGAACTGTGGAAAATAAGCTGTAGTACATCTATGGGTACTCACTTTGGAGCCCGAGATCAAAGGGCAGATATCCTGTAATGGCACTGAGCCCGAATGAATAGGAGATTACTCATTACATTAGTAGGGATTGTCACAGTATTGTAACAGCTCCTCTAATGAGACTGACATAAGTCATAGAATGTATTGGTGGATTAATAAAAGAACTGAAATTTATGTATACCAATTTTTCAGTAACATTGTCACCAACACATTTACAAGCCTCACTGGATGAATCTGTTCCTAGCTCTATGTATTCTAAGCCTATGAAATAAGTCACCAGAACAGATCAAGTAAAGTACTACCTTGTCTGCCTTTCAGGCTAGCTTAGATGATTAAATGGGTAAACATAAATTTATATCATGGTTATCATGTTGTCACTGCTTGATTTGGGAGCTAGGCACTATGACAAGAATGTATGTGTGTGCACTTAAAAGTGTTTATAGTTAGGCATCTTACAGTGCCTGTGATCATTTGCCTAGTATTGTTCCTATTGTACAACCATATGCAGATTTTATGGTAGTCTTCCTGATCATGCAGATCAAAGATGTTTAATGGAGACACCCTTCCTTTCTTGTAGTGGGTGCCTGCTGACATGCCAAGATCTTTAATAGCAATCTTTGTAACAGTAGAACTATAAGCACAATGAGGGAGTATATAGAAAATATGAGGTTGTTGTACATAGGAATAATTCTATTACTCTGACATACGCTGCTCTTGATGCTGTTGTATAAGTAGCAGAGTACATGATTGGGAGAGCAAGCATCCATTGTGCAGTACTGAGCTCAGATATCACCTTTTGTTTGTATCACAGTTTAAGTGTTTGGACTTCTAATAGTGGAATCTGCACTTTTGATATGAAACCATTGAGAATCTATGGGACAGAAGACAGTCAGATAAGATTAATGAAGCTGAAATTACCATATATACAGTCTATTTTAAGAGTGGGGCAAAAAAGAAACTACCCTCATAATCTCCATGAAGTCAGTGAGTTGAAATGCACCCAAGACACTTAGCATTTCTCATCTAGTATCCCTAGAACGTAGCATGGAGAATGTCTACTGAGTCAAAGAATCTTGCTGACAATTCCCTGAGGAGCAGGCTCGTGTTCAGAAGTAAGGAAGGCTTTATAGTTAATAAGGATAGTTGAACCATTCTGTCTCTTTCCAATACAAAAAAGCCACCAAATAATACATTACTGAAGGGAACTCATAGGGCCAGAATGTTGCCAGCATGTACTAGGTCTTTACTAAAAAGAATAACGATTATCCATTTAAGTCTGTCTTGTAACGGGTCAGAAAATGTCCACCTATGTTTCAGAGTACACTCAAGTCTCCTGAAACAGTGAAACCCATATCAGTTTTTGCGAAACTCAGTTACAACAGAGTAGTCATGATGTGAGGCTGTTTGATCAAGACAACAGGTGAAAGTCCATTTACGGAATGACAGGACTTCCTAGGGATCATAAGGAACATGGCTTCGAATGAAATGATCAAACACTGAAATAGAGTAAATATGAAAACATTTTGAAAGTCTCTGTTTCGGGCTATAAACATATTTTGTACTACCTATATGCTTGAGTGTAGGGGGCTCAGTGGGCTGTAGGGCTACAGTGTGAGTAAGGGACAGTGGTGATCTATGACAGTGAAATGGCAGAACAGTGTGCAGAGGGAAATTTTCTTTTATCTGCACTGTTGTGCTATCACACAGTTAGCATGTTAAGAGACAGGGGTGTGAGAGTTTAGAGGTTCTTGCCTTCCTGCAAAAAACACTGTTTTGTATTTTCAAATCACTGAAAGCTATTTTTTGATATAGCACTTTCTGATGATTTTGTTCTTGATGATATGGTCTGCTGCCTGTTGACCATCAGCTCTTTGGGAACTATTGACCCATTCATTCCTCATGGGGTGAGAGGTGTTCCCAGTCCATTGATTCCATGTGAGCTGATAATCAGTTGCAAAACCATCATCTGACAGTCATTAGGGCATGTTTTAGATATGTGATCTAACCTCCAACTCCCTTATGATAATGTGCTCCATGTTACTGCTGAGGGATCCCTTATGTCCTTGATATGGAGGCATACCTGCTTCTTGACACACCTTCGCAAGGGCTACTGTACTGGTTTGCAGACTCACTCACATTCTCCTCCTCCTGGGGTCAGTTCTTGGGGAAGTGGCCTGTGCTACTCCCCAAGAGTGCTAGATCACCACAGGAATAGAAGCCATCATAAACCTCCCTCCCTGGTGACTGAGCTGACATAAATCATACATTCTTGCCCAGCCTTCCCATGTTCTTCCAGCTCCCAAGCCTCTAATCAATCTTGAGTTATCTGGGTTGCAGTCAGAGCTTTATCCCTTTGTGCCACAGAGCTGGGTTCTGTCAGAAGTTTGAGAAGTGATGATGCAGGTGCTGAAACTATGAAATAACAGGTGTCATATATGAGAAACAAAGCAAATTTTGGAAGTCATTGTCACACATCAGTTTTTTTATTTTTTTTTTTGCAAGGTAGCAAGTCCTACTGCACTCTCCACCCCGCACTACTTATATATACTAGCTTTGAAACTGCTGTACCGTCTTGGACCTGGGATGTATTTTCCACTAATTTAACTTAAATTTACACAGTTCGTGGGATCACACTTTGGTCATTGAACTTACACAGAAACCTACTTGTTTTGAATGATGCAAACTGAGTTCCTATCACCTTAAGAACAAAGGTCCAGAGTGGGACTTCTGTTATGGAACCGAGCTAATCAGTTGATTGAAAGTGCTCCCCTTCTTCCTAAATGGAAAATAGTACATTTAAATCAGGCTAGTAACTAAAAAATGCTTTAAGCAGTCTGCTTAAAGTACCTGCAAAGTCATATGCATGTCTGAAGGAAGAAGAAATCAGTGGGTGTACATTCAGAAAGAGAAAAGGTACTGAAAAAGAAACATGTGGAGACAAAAAGTGAAATGGCAGTACACAACATATACCCAATGACAGACAAGAGATGACGGAACTGAGTTCAAAAATGGTCAGAATGTATGCTGAAGCCCTAAAGATCAGTGATTCCCCGAAGGAGTCCAAGAAAATAAGAGATAGACACGTAGATGATGTGGAAGTGGTACTTTCTACAAACTCTTATGAGTTAATGGCTTTAAAGAAAATGGACGAAGATACAAAAATGACAGCTACGGAGTTGGAAGCAACCAAAGAGGAAGATGAAGAAAAGATGTCAGATATGGAAGACAGAGAATGGCATGAAGTTCTCAAGATTGCTAATGTACCAGAAGGACTGAAGGGAAGAGATTGTAAGCAATATGTCATTTATCAATTAAGTAAGGGGACAGGCCTTGCAAAGGAGAACATCTTTACTGACAGAGAGAACAGAGTATGCATTGCAGCCAGACCTGGCTACAGGTTCCATTGTCTGATCATTATAACATTACAGACTTACCAACGTAAGCAGTAATTGATGAGTCTGCTCTAGAAAATGGATAAGACATTAATGATAGAACAAGGGTCTTTGTGGAACATGATTTTTGGTTAGGTAATAGAATGAAATGGGTGAGAGTTTCATGTCATATATTAAACAAAGCAGCAACTAAATCTTCACTTTAAAATGATTTACTATTCAATAATAAGTTTCCCCCCCCAACATGGAGGGAAGTTATAGATCCAGACACAATGGGTAAAGAACTGGAGAACTATGAGTAAGGAGTAGCCCAAGAAGGAAGAGGCAAGGGAAGAGAGTGTGAGGAGGGAAAAAGAGAAGTGATGTAGCTGCTAAAACCCTTTCTGGTATTCAAGAGGAAAGCTGTTAGAATTCAGAAAGAAATGGAGCAACAGGAAAGCCTGAGGGAATAGAAGTGGCTGTGGAGGGACTTTTCTCAAGAGCTGGAGAGCATCAAGAGGAGTAGGGAAAGTGAAACAACTTGAGAACTTCTGGACTGAAATATGTAAAGAGACATAATGCATTTGTACTGAGATGACCAGTATTACTATGGATGCTGTTTATACAATGTATATAATGAATTACAGTAGCAGGAATCTAGGTCTAACACTTAAGTGATAAGATGCTATAGTATTTAAAGTATGTGATCGCTGACCCTAATTTATGCAACAGTTTTTAAAATGTTGCCATGTCAAAAACTAAAGAATTGTGGACATTGCTGGTTAGATGGCAAAACACAAAGTCAAAGGTCATGTACAAGATATGACCTGAAGAAACAGCATCCCAGAACTAATGGGGAAAGCAATGGCATATTACCTAAACGAGTTAGAAATGGGGGATTGTTCTTACCTAAGTGGTATTATACTTAAGTTGAGTATATCCTTTCATGATAATTGGGCTTCTTCGTGGACTGGGAAGCTTTCCCTTGAAATGTTGCACATGCGCATTCCTTACCTTGCAAGTTGGCTGCACATTAACTTTTTCTGAATATACCTGGTCTCAGGGTCCCATTACTTGGTTATTTCTTCCTAGTTATCATAAACACTGTTCAAACTTGTCAGTGTCCATACTATTTTCTTCTTTATTTCTGCAATTATTACAGATATTTGTTAGATTTAATTTAAAATTGTTATTTCAAACTTTGTAGCACAAACACTGATAGCCATTTGCTAAACAAGACAATACAGATACAGAATGAAAACAGACTTAGCATAAACAGTAAATTTCTCTGCCCTTAAAATGGCATTGAAACCCACATTAAAAAAAGCATCTGACTAGTGGCAGATTAAGTTTTCCTTTCGGCTGTTTTGAAACCATAGGCTCTTTGCACACAGATACAAAAATCTGGACAGTTGAGAGATATGACTCTTAAGTAGTTGGCATAGAGATTTCAGGCTCATGTTTCCTGTAACCAGGTACAGGGTTTGAGTCTGTGCAAGTTACTTAACTAACCTGCCATCTCTAACTAGGGCATTAGACATACACATCTTACTGAAACACATTCTTGGAAGTCTTGTCTCAGGAACTTTAAATTCCACATGCGTAAATAAAGAAGAAGAAAAAAGGAACCCAAGAAACTTTGCAGCAACAAAAATATGCATTTATTGATCACTTGCTGCTTCTCATGATATACATGCATCATGCACAGAGACAGAATGCATTCTTAAAGAAGAATGCTGCTAAAAAATGGACTTGTAATTTTTTTTAATTAAAAATTAAATGTTGTGACAGCCCCCTGACCAGTGACCCACCTAGCCAATGGGCCCTAGGCAGCTGCCTAGATTGATTAGTGCTGGATTTAGATCTGCTAAGGCGAAGCATAATTCTGTAACAGAAAGGGGCAGAAAAGTGATGCCACGTGCAGCTGCATGATATGAGATCAGTGTTAGTGACTAAGGGCTGAGCTTGTCTGAAAGGCAAGTTAAAAAGAAACGAGGCAAACAGGGTAAGCATATAACTAGCCTTTCACATTTGCAAATAAGGTCACTCACAGAAACAAGGCGTATACAGGGTAGGAGATAATCAGAAAACAGTTGGTTGTCAGTAAGCAAAAATTGCTGGGACAAATCAAGAAGAAGACAAAGAAAGGGGGAGATGACACACCAGGCATCTGAAAAAGCATTTGCAAAAATGTGGATGCTTGTTGTTTTAAAAGAATAATGTTACTGTTTATTACCATTATTTTCTAACTAGTTCCTTGAGACTTTATTTTTTGTGTTTTTGTTTTGTAGTTGTTTTTTGTACCTGGCTCGGTTTTGCCCACTAGAGCTTTCCTTTTTGCATTTTTCATCCGAAAAATAGAAGAGCTGCAACTAGATCACTGTAGAGAAAGACAGAAAAGTGAGTGTGAAAAACACCAGGAATATAGGAGAAGACAAGAGAAATATAAGAATAAGGAAAAAAGGGATGTTCAAATTTGAAACAACCTAAGGTACTAAGGGAAGATAATAATTAGTAAAGCATTAAAGCAGTGAAACTATAACTGAAGGGAAGGATCCTTTAGATGAAACAGTCAATGAAGGAGCTTGGAGAAGGGGAGCATGACAGAAAAATGCAAAGACAGTTACATCCAACATGCTTGGAATGAGCAAAGATTCAGAATCAGTAAAAAGGGAGGTAAGGGGAGGGGGACTATACTGGATGGTGCTCTGCATGGTATACATTTCTAACATTAGTAGGAAATGTGTTCTATTCATCTTGAGCTGCTAAGGTGGGTATCTGAAAGACTCAAAATCAAAGAGGAGGCTGAAAGAAAAGTATTGAGATGTCAAAGGGGAAAAATGAGTAGCTGTGCCACTAAAAATTGGAATACTGTGAAAGAACTAAGGAATAGGAAACATTAAGAAACATGCTTATTAGTTTATTTACAGTGAACATGAATGGCCTCACACATGAGACAAGGCATTAGAATATATCAAGAAGAGCACAAATTAAATAATAATGTTACAGGAAATGCATTTAGGCAAGCAAGAAAAGCAAAGAGTTGATCATGGAAAAATCAAGGAAGTGGGTACTATGTTGAGGCATATGAAGGGAGGAAAAGGGAAGTTGTCACCCAAATAAGTAAAGAGAAAAGAGGCTAGACATAGAAGAAACATGAGTAGATAAACAAGGAAGGTTGACGCAAGTGTGAGGCTTCTGGGTATGTAGTGCATTCTGTCTCTTTACCGGTTTCAGTCCAAAAGTTTTCAAGTTGTAATATGATACTTTAGTGAATTTGTATATCCCACCAAAAATGGGGAAGGAAGAACTTAGGAAGTTCATAAGAGAACTGTAGAATTCCATCAAGGAATACTATGAATGGTAGGGGACTGGAAAATAGAAATGGACCAGATAGATGTAAGTGTGGGACCAGGGACAAGAATAATGACATCAAGGGGACAAGTTCTGAAACAATTTTATAAGGTGCATGGCTAGACCAACACAGGGAAATTGGTTCTGCAGGTAGACAATTTACATTTTATGTAAAAAAGATATGTGAACCTGTCAAGGCTTGTCAGGGCTTCTTGCCAAGGGTTCATGAATACCTGCTAGGGAAGGCTATAGCTCATCCAGAACTGCTCTTAGATCATGCTCCAGTAGTACGAGAAGTGAAAAGTCCAAGACAATACAAAATGGGAAGGCACTGCAGAACAAATGCAAGTTGGTGGTGAAATGAAAATAAACAGAGGAAGCTGAAATATTTATTAATGAAGGCAGTTGAAAGATCAATTAGTGAAGGTGGTAAGAGATGGATGGCAGCCACCAGACACAGTAAGCAAAAGAACAGGAGGAGACAAAGATAAGTTAAGAATTTTTTTGCAAGAGGAAGAAAGGATGAGTCTGGGGCAAGAGTATAGTTAGAGAGGAATAAGTCAAAGAGACTGAAGGAGTTGCTGCATAGGGAGGTGCTACGGAGTGATGAAGAAAGGGTGGAGTGGGGTATTAAGAAGACAAATGGACCATCTATATCCCCCAACAACAAAATTTGCTGCCTTTTAAGCTAAGGCATCAGAAAATAGAAAGAAATATAGTTAACATGAGGACAAGATTTCAGGGTGAGTATGCAAGGAGCCAATGTAGATAAGTACAGTGTTTGAGGAGTTTGAAAAAGGATCTTTATGTAGATCGGAAGACTAAAGGGAATTGGAATGAGGCTGTAAAATATTTTCTTGATGGTCTAGAAATAGTAAAATGAACACAGACGAAAAGGGAGAACTCAATCCAGCCAATTACTCATTAGGAAGTAAGGAAACATTTACAGGTACAGCAGTTTGAAAGTCACCAAATGGGATGGCCTCCCAGTGGAGATAGGGTAAGGAAAAAATTGTGCATGTATGGCACAGACTATTTTAAAGTATTTTAAAAAGGAAGGAGATACCTGGCTCATGGAGGAAGGTGATACTAAAAGAGGTAGTGATCCCACAAAGTTTGGGCCCTATGCACCAGTACTTAACCATGACTACAAGGTGTGTGCCAAACTTGTGGTGAACAGAATTACCAAGGTGTTTCCAAGAACTGTTGGATTAGACCAATGGGGATTTATCAAGAGTAAGCAAACCTCTGATAATACATTATTGGTTACTGTGATACATTCAGAAGCAGACAAATTAGAGAAGATTTTAGTTGTGGTGGGTTTAGATGTGGAAAAATCATTTGATATGGTGCAATGGAAAATTTGTGAGAGGTAATAAGAAGATTGGGGTTCATTGATCTTTTCTGGTTGATTTGGGAATTGTATAAAGACTCCAGTGCAAGTATAAAAAATAAAGGAAGGGTTCTACAGGAATACAGGAATTTAAAATTGTAAGAGGAACAAATCAGGAGTATCTCTGTTTGCATTATTATTTATTATGTATTTGGAGCTACTAGCAGAAAAATAAGACATCTGAGTTTAAGCAGTGGATTGGACAATGCAAGGAACAGAAATTAACTGTTTACAGATGTTGTAATCATTTTCTTAACCAATTCTGACCAAGGTATACCAGAATTATTTAGATTGTTAAACATATTTAAGCCAATAGCAGGTTATAAGATCAATGAAAGCAAAAAGAAGGCATTATGCATTAAACACCCACCGGAAGAGGTGGTGGTTCAGGAATACTTGAGTTTATGGGAACCTACAGGCATAGACATGTTATATGCAAAAAGATATGTGAACTAGTCAAGGCTTGCCAGGGTCTTCTTGTCAAGGGAGCATGAATACCTGCTAGGGAAGGCTATAACTCATCCAGAAAGGAGTGTGGATATTGAAGAAAGTTCAACATTTGACAAAAGAATCTTGGAGAGCCATTCCATTGGCATAGAGGGATAAAGCCCTGACTACAGCCAGCCAACCCAGGTTCAATTAGCTGCTCAGGCAACTGATGGAACAGCAGGGAGGGATGGAATTTATGATCCCTTGTGAGAGGGTGGGACTGTAGGCATCTCCTGAGATGACCCCTGGTGGAGGCTGGGGACATTGCAATTGGAGGGATGTCCAAAAACAGGGAATAGAGTGGGGATATGACTGAGCTGTTACAGAGGTGGGATGAAATGCCACACCTCCCCATTGCACATCCATCCCGGATATTACTGTGGAACTTTAAGAGAGGGGGTAGTAATGAGGTAGATCATAAGGAAACCCCATTGGTGGCTGTTGACAGCCATCCCCCAGAATGCCCTTAGGATGTGTGCTGATCCAAGCCTTGTTGAACAATGGCCTTAAGGGGATTAGGTGGCTGGTAGAACAGTGATGGATGTAGGGCACTTGGTAGGGTGCTGTAGGATCATAGATGCAAAGGGGAGAAAAAGCTGCCCCCCCCTCCAAAGGCAAGAGTCAGGAAAATAGCCAAGATGATTAATAAATAGGAGACATTGCATGTGGACATGGACCAGAAAAAAAATCAAGCAGTTAAGATGATTCTAGTCCCTTATGTTGTACATAGGTCAGGCATTCATATATAGGCTTGAGAAAGAGGAATGGAGTCATTGATAAAGGGAAGTGGCAATATAGGTTTCTGGTGGTAAGAGACCAATGGAAGATTGAGAACAAATGATTAGCTCTAATCAGGAGAGAGGAGGTGAAGGTTCCCAGATGTACAAAGCTACTACAATGTAACACAGTTATGGTTATTGTACTATTTGTAAGAAAACTGTTACAATTCTATTTTTATTTATTTTATTTATTTTATTTTTATTTTACATTTGTTGACTGGGTTAGTCCAACTGGATACATGTCCATTTTCAGCAGAGGCCCGGGGAGAAAAACTCCACAATAAAAACAAAAAACATAAAATTACATACAGATAAATTCTTAATAACATAATAGAAAGAACACAAATTTACATACAAACAAATTCACAATACCATGATATATAAGTAACAATAATATGGATACGTTAAGCAATAGAAAGGATTAAGATTATAAGCTCAGAGGAGAAGGATGAAATTTTTACCACAAATCGACCCTAGTAATTATGAGGTGAAGGCAGGCCAAGAGGAACTAGAATCCTATAAACGTACAGAGATGAAGGCATGGTGAATAGAGGAGATACAATTGTAGGGATCTTGATCGAAGAGAAGAGAGAGTGGCCGTTAGGTAATAGTATGTGGGTGGTATGCGACTTTTAAGATTAGTCAGGATTAGCACAGGGACATAGCCAATGTGCCTTAAAGAATACTTTAAGATTAATTTTGAAATGACTAAGAGAGGTAGTTAGTCTTAGGTTATTAAGAAGGGAATTCCAGAGCTTTCCAATGGAATTGACATAAAGAACATCACCGCCCGAATTATTAGATTTCGTAGTTTGTATCAGGACACTATTTGAAGATCGAAGGCAGTTGAGATTGGAGTAGGGGGTCAAAAGTTTATTCAGTGAGGGGGTTTTATCTGGTTCCTTAATTATTTTAAATGCTTCAGTAAGTTGGTTAAGTTTGAGAAGATTGGGCAGTTCTAACCAGTCAAGTTTCCTTAGGTTAAGGCAGCGGTGAGTACGGTAAGGTGCTCCTGTTACAAATTTGGCAATATGGTTATAAGCAACAGAGAGTTTATTAAGCTCACTTTTATTGAGGAAGGACAGTACCGGAGAGGCATACAATAGGGTGGAGAGAAGGTGTGTACGTGCAATGGTTAGTTTGGTATTAGGAGTTAGAAAGTTCTTAATTCTGTACATGGAACCGAGTTTCTTGTTCACTGTCTTTATGGTTTGACTAATGTGCATATCAAATTTGAGCTTGTGGTCAATAGTAGCACCTAGTAGTTTGGTGTTGGTGACAGGCTCGATGATGGTGCTGTTAGTGGATTGAATGTAGAAGGTCCTATTATTAGAGTGTGGAGGGTGTTGCCCTAGGAGAGTAGTTAAGGTGGGGAAAATTAGTAGTAACTTAGTTTTTAGTGGATTTAGGATGAGTTTCCATTCAGTGAACCATTTTTCAACTGCAGCAAAGCAGTGTTGGGTGACTACTTGGAGATTATGGAGAGAAACATCAGAGCAGATCAGGGTAGAGTCGTCTGCATATTGAATGCAGGTGGCTTTGGGGATGACTGAATGGAGATCATTTATGAATACGGAGAATAGAAGGGGACCAAGTATAGAGCCTTGGGGAACTCCTATGGTGTTAGGTAGCAAGTGAGATAGCGTGTTTTGCCACTGGACTGCTTGTTGTCTACCGGAAAGGTAAGCATTAAACCAGCTTAAGGCTAAGTTATCGAGGTGTAGGGTTTCGAGTGTGTGGAGCAATAGTTGGTGACTGGCCATGTCAAAGGCTTTTGATAAGTCAAGAAAGAGAGCAGAAGTAATTAATTTGTTATTACGGTTGCAGTTGACTGAGTCAACAAAGGAAAGGAGGGCAGTGGTAGTACTATGATGGGGGCGAAAACCATGTTGGGTTTTGGACAAAAGATTGTTTAGGGTGAGATAGTGTAGGAGTTGCTTGTGAGCACACCTTTCCATAATTTTTGCTATTGGGGACAATATTGCTATAGGTCTATAGTTCGATGTTTCTGTGGAGGAGCCTCCCTTATGAAGTGGGATAACGTATGATATTTTCCAAATAGAGGGAATGGTGGCCTCTGTTATAGTTCTGTTAATCAAAATTGAGATGGGATAGGCTATAACATCTGATGCTATTTGAAGGTATTCAGCTGGGAGGCGATCAGCCGATAAGGTGGATAGTTTAAGTTTCTTCAACAGGGTTCTAATGTAAGAGGTGGATATTGGTTGAAGGTTAAAGGTGGGTAGAGATTTGCCAGTAGCATTGGTTAAGGGGGAAGAAGAAGTAGGTAACTGACTAGCTAGGGACTGGATGGTCTCGGTGAAAAAAGAGTTAAAGGTATTAGCTACTTCTTCAGGATTTTTACCAATAAGTTTCTCAGGGGTAGGGGTAGTTGATTTCCCAGGATGAAGGAGATTATTAAAACCTGCCCAAAACTTCTTTGGGTTATTCTGGTGTTTATCCTGGAGGTGACAGAAATAGTTCTTTTTGTCCCGGGTAATATCTGTTTTTGTAGAATTTCTAAGCTGCTGAAATTTGATGCGATCTAGAGGTGCTTTAGTGGTTCGCCACTTATCCCAGGCCTGGTCTCTAAGCTTTATTTTTGATTTGGTTTCTTTGGTTAGCCAAGGTGCTATCCGGACCTTGGCTCTGATGAGTCGGTTGGTGCATGACAGTCCAGTATATTTAGAAATGTGTCATTAAAGTATGTCACACTCTCTTCTAGAGGAAGTGTTTTTAGCATGGACCAGTTACAGGATTTGAGTTCTGCTAGGAATTGTGCTGGGACAAATTTCTTCTTATTTCTAACAAGTCTATATATCGGAAGGTTTGTACTCGTCAATTTATGTTTTATTATGAAAGTGACAAGGTGGTCACTGAGGTCATTGGGGAGGGTCCCAGTAGTATAATTATGTGTGTCTTTATTGGTAAGAATCCAGTCAATGGTGCTTTCTTTTTGTTGAGCATTTTCAATTCTTGTTGGAGATGTAATGTTTTGGGAGAAGCCATGTAGGTTAATGGGCAGGGAATTGGTCTGAGCAGAGCACTGGAACCAGTCAATGTTAAAGTCGCCTAGTACAATGGTTTCTTGAGGGTAGTTCGTGGCTAACCAACTTAGAGTTAGCTCCAATGTTTCTAAGTTCTTCCCAGGTGGGATGTAAACTACAATAAGATTGATACTTTTTTGGTTGTTTAGGCATATCTTTAGGGCAATTAGTTCTATATTAGAGACCTTGGGAGGTTGTAATGGATTCATAATGATATTCAATGTGCTTCTGAACATTACAGCTATTCCACCACCTTTTTTTTTATCCGATCAACCCTTAATAAATTATACCCAGGTGGGAGAATCTCTTCATCCCTTGTGGATGGTTTGAGCCATGTTTCAGATAGACACATGATGTCAGGGAGATGTGTGGCTAACATAGCATGTAGATTATGAATCTTGTTATTTATACTTCTTAGATTGAGATGGAAGATGAGGAGGGAGCTAGAAGATCTTTGAGCTAACTTTGGGGTGGCAGAGTCTGGGTTAGTGGTTGGGCCTGGGTTGGGGTGTATATCACCATCTTTAGCAATACATTTTTTCAGATGGTCTAAGAGTCTTAATAGTTTGCATAGTATCTTTAGACCAAATTTTGTAGTGGTTACTTTAGGGTAACGTTGGGTGAGATACACACTTTTATAACATAGTGTTGTATTGGGGTAGTTAGAAGGAGAAATCAGATTAGAGGGAAGATTTTTGTGATTGCAGGTGTGACCATTGGGGAAGTGAATACCCAATAGAGTTTGGTTTTTGTACCTCGATGAGAAATAAGGGATAAATAAGAGTAGCACTGAAAGTGGGATGATAGAATTCATTACTTTACCCATGTTATGAAGAAAGGATGACTAATGGGGTGGGAGGAGTTAGGAGAGCCTGCTAAATATTGGTAGATAGCCGGGATTATGGGAGGAGATTTTTAAATTGCAGGGGGGGCTGTAATTGGTTCAGAGCTGTGTGGGATGGGTTTGTTGTCCTGATAAATATGGAGATAGCGGGGGCGGGTGGGATATGGGGGCAGGGTGGGGCACGGAGCGAGCCCCAGCGAAGCGAGGGTGAAGCAGAGCGGGGATACACCAGTCAGGAGTTTGCAGGGTCTTAAAGGCCAGCTGCATGTGAGTACAGAAGACTGCTATTAAATAGCAATTTATTCCTTATGGTTAGTTGTCAAATTAAGGTGAAGGTTTTGACTAACTTCTTAGCTTCGCACTGCCTATAGGTTAAAAAAGTAATGGGACTGGAGATTTAGTATTTTTGTAGGCTGTTTAGGCATAGGCTGCCAGGTTAGGTTAAAGGTACTGTTCTGTTGCCTGCCAGTGAGACGCTTTCCAGTATTAATAAAATGCAACAAGGGTATTATTTTTACCCTATTTCCTTGGGGATAGCTTGTAATGCTAATTAATAGCAGGAACCAGCCTGTGCATTCGCACCGAGGTAGCAGTCCTTCAGAGTAGCCGCCTAATATCTGGGAGCCACGCGGTAGTTATTTAAGGGGGGCTACCTAAGATGAGATAAAAAGGAACAGACAAAGATTTAGTGTATAAGTAGAAGTATGGCCCTAGACTAGGAAAACCTATAAGTACTACTGTCAAATTCAGGTATTTAGAGGTAATCTACTAGTAGCTTGTTCAGCAGGAGAAAGGATTACTAACTAAGTACAACTTAAGCCATAAATACATACACCTTCAATAAACTTTGTTTAAAAAACATTCAGATCAATCAGAGACAGAAGGCACCAGACAGTCCTCTTTGATAGAGCGTTAAATTAAGTTACATGCGTGGTTTAACGCCGAGGTAGCTTTGGCGTGAAGTAATTTACCACACTTCCAGAAGTAGGAACATTTACAACGTTCCTCAGACCTAAAACACAGTGCTCTTGCGCATAAATTCACCACATATAGTTAAGTAAAACAATGCTTATTCAAACAAACATTCACATTAGTCAAACTGCATTTCAACTGAAGTAAAACGCTATCGTTTTACTCGATCACTTTACTGGCTCCTTGCAAGTTTGATTACAGTCAAGCTGGGCAGATGCTTGATACGCATACAGTTATATCCAGAACAGTGGTAATACAGAAGGAAAATAACACAATTTCTCAGGTAATAGCATACCTCAGGCAGGAGCAGGCGACCGAACAGGAGAACACAACAGTACCCTTCTTTTTTTTTTTTTTTTTCTTTTGATTTGAAAAAGGCGGAAACTAGTAGGGACTAAGAAAACTCGCTGATGTCAGGGGATACACCAGTCAGGAGTTTGCAGGGTCTTAAAGGCCAGCTGCATGTGAGTACAGAAGACTGCTATTAAATAGCAATTTATTCCTTATGGTTAGTTGGCAAATTAAGGTGAAGGTTTTGACTAACTTCTTAGCTTCTCACTGCCTATAGGTTAAAAAAGTAATGGGACTGGAGATTTAGTATTTTTGTAGGCTGTTTAGACATAGGCTGCCAGGTTAGGTTAAAGGTACTGTTCTGTTGCCTGCCAGCGAGACGCTTTCCAGTATTAATAAAATGCAACAAGGGTATTATTTTTATCCTATTTCCTTGGGGATAGCTTGTAATGCTAATTAATAGCAGGAACCAGCCTGTGCATTCGCACCGAGGTAGCAGTCCTTCAGAGTAGCCGCCTAATATCTGGGAGCCACGCGGTAGTTATTTAAGGGGGGCTACCTAAGATGAGATAAAAAGGAACAGACAAAGATTTAGTGTATAAGTAGAAGTATGCCCCTAGACTAGGAAAACCTATAAGTACTACTGTCAAATTCAGGTATTTAGAGGTAATCTACTAGTAGCTTGTTCAGCAGGAGAAAGGATTACTAACTAAGTACAACTTAAGCCATAAATACATACACCTTCAATAAACTTTGTTTAAAAAACATTCAGATCAATCAGAGATAGAAGTCACCAGCCAGTCGTCTTTGATAGAGCGTTAAATTAAGTTACACGCGTGGTTTAACGCCGAGGTAGCTTTGGCGTGAAGTAATTTACCACACTTCCAGAAGTAGGAACATTTACAACGTTCCTCAGACCTAAAACACAGTGCTCTTACACATAAATTCACCACATATAGTTAAGTAAAACAATGCTTATTCAAACAAACATTCACATTAGTCAAACTGCGTTTCAACTGAAGTAAGACGCTATCGTTTTACTCGATCACTTTACTGGCTCCTTGCAAGTTTGATTACAGTCAAGCTGGGCAGATGCTTGATACACATACAGTTATATCCAGAACAGTGGTAATACAGAAGGAAAATAACACAATTAATAACACAATTTCTCAGGTAATAGCGTACCTCAGGCAGGAGCAGGCGACCGAACAGGAGAACACAACAGTGCCCTTCTTTTTTTTTTTTCTTTTGATTTGAAAAAGGCAGAAACTAGTAGGGACTAAGAAAACTCGCTGACGTCAGGGGATACACCAGTCAGGAGTTTGCAGGGTCTTAAAGGCCAGCTGCATGTGAGTACAGAAGACTGCTATTAAATAGCAATTTATTCCTTATGGTTAGTTGGCAAATTAAGGTGAAGGTTTTGACTAACTTCTTAGCTTCGCACTGCCTATAGGTTAAAAAAGTAATGGGACTGGAGATTTAGTATTTTTGTAGGCTGTTTAGACATAGGCTGCCAGGTTAGGTTAAAGGTACTGTTCTGTTGCCTGCCAGCGAGACGCTTTCCAGTATTAATAAAATGCAACAAGGGTATTATTTTTACCCTATTTCCTTGGGGATAGCTTGTAATGCTAATTAATAGCAGGAACCAGCCTGTGCATTCGCACCGAGGTAGCAGTCCTTCAGAGTAGCCGCCTAATATCTGGGAGCCACGCGGTAGTTATTTAAGGGGGGCTACCCTATTTCCTTGGGGATAGCTTGTAATGCTAATTAATAGCAGGAACCAGCCTGTGCATTCGCGCCGAGGTAGCAGTCCTTCAGAGTAGCCGCCTAATATCTGGGAGCCACGCGGTAGTTATTTAAGGGGTGCTACCCTATTTCCTTGGGGATAGCTTGTAATGCTAATTAATAGCAGGAACCAGCCTGTGCATTCGCACCGAGGTAGCAGTCCTTCAGAGTAGCCGTCTAATATCTGGGAGCCACGCGGTAGTTATTTAAGGGGGGCTACCCTATTTCCTTGGGAGTAGCTTGTAATGCTAATTAATAGCAGGAACCAGCCTGTGCATTCGCACCGAGGTAGCAGTCCTTCAGAGTAGCCGCCTAATATCTGGGAGCCACGCGGTAGTTATTTAAGGGGGGCTACCCTATTTCCTTGGGGATAGCTTGTAATGCTAATTAATAGCAGGAACCAGCCTGTGCATTCGCACTGAGGTAGCAGTCCTTCAGAGTAGCCGCCTAATATCTGGGAGCCACGCCGTAGTTATTTAAGGGGGGCTACCTCAGGCAGGAGCAGGCGACCGAACAGGAGAACACAACAGTACCCTTTTTTTTTTTCTTTTTGGAAATTAAGATTTCTTAAACAAGGGGAACAGATGGAGATAACTCAGAGCATCAGGGTCTGGTTATCCTTCGAGAATAGGAAGACCATAGGAGCATGGGAATAACTTTGGACTATTAAAACACACTCTGAAGGGAGAATTAAGATGGAATGAAGAGGCTGGTAGAACTTGAATTAAAACCTGTAGGTCTCTGTGAGCCAAGTTATAAGACCTATATGACCTTGATGAGACAAGGTTGGGAAAAAGATACAAAAAATTATTACCTGGAATAGGAAACAAGGATGTATTAGAGAGAACTGTTTGAAAATAGGACATAGGAAGGGATAAATGTCTTCAATATGCAAGATTGATAGAAATACTAGAAACATAAAATAGAGAAGTCAGGTGGTGGTAATTGGAAGTTCCACCATTAAATCAGATTCTGTTTTAAGTTTAGTCAGAAGTGGCTAGGAGAAAAAGCTTAATTAGCAGAATTCATAAAGCACTGACAAGTGGTAAAGGGATAAAAAGTAGGAAGAAATGGATTCAAAAGTGAGAAGGAACATTGGGTGAAAAGGCCTGAAAGGCCTGAAAGAATGAAGAGAAATGTATGCAACTCCAAAAAAAAGTGACTAAGACCAGAAGATTCCACATATTTGGCTGGAAATGTCTGCATACATATTTTTACACACCAAAAAGGTTAAATAAAATGTATCCAGTGGTAGACAGATGATGCAGGAGGTATAGATGAGGACAAAGAAGTGACTGGAAATATATTTTGGGGTTATAGCAAGTTGGTGTGTTTTCACTTTGAAGGATATAGGTTATTAGGATGAATCCTAGGCACAACATAGCTATTAAAGGAAGGTGACTTCTTAAGTTTGATTAGGAATATATTAGTAATTGAACTCACAAGAGTGTTGGCAATGCTAGTTCTAACAGCAGTTAAACAGAAAGTGGATGAGACAGTAGGAACCAACAATACAGAAGGTGATAGAATTAGTTAATAGGGTGATGAAATAAGAGCAGCCACTGAGAAAAGAGGGGAGGAGCAAACTGCATGAGAGAAGGTGTGAAGAAATACTAGGAAGCTGAAAGAACTAGATGGAGATGTAGCAAACAGATATTATTTGGCTTTATAGTAAGACCAGTGAAAAAGGATATTAGAAGAAAAGGTAATACAGTAAGTAGTGCTCCCAGGCAAAAAACATAATAGTAATAATATGTTAAAATTATTGCTTGTAACTACTTGTATGATAAGAAATAATGATGCATTGCAAAAAGAAAGGAAAGAAATTGTAGCTCCTGGTTCTGAGCTGGTATTTTGTATTACTTGGTAATAGGAGTGGTGAAGGGCTTTTAAAGTTATGTAATAGTGGGGCCAGCTGCCAGAAGAGCAACTAAATGTTATGCAATAGTGGGGCCAGTTGCCAGAAGAGAAACAAAATGTTATGCAATAGTGAGGCCAGCTGGTAAAAGAGCAGCTAAATGTTGTGCAATAGTGGGGCCAGCTGCCAGAAGAGCAGCTAAATGGTTCATCATGCATGAGGAATGCACAAACTGGGGGCTGGATTCATGAAAGCTTGCACGGAGTCTAAGAGTAGTGTAAGAAGTCAGACAGGCAATATGTCTGCTGAGCGATTCAGCAATAGCCGGCAGGGGCGTGTATGAGAGCTCCTAAAACTACTCTTGCACGGTCAGTGTGATGGTATGCAAATTACCTCATTTGTTGCTGAAATGTATGCAAATGAGGTCAATTTGCGATCCAGGAACCACTAACCTGTCCATGGAAGAGCAGTGTTATTTGCAGAAATGTACTCCGTTGGTAACAGAGTACCGTTCTGCAAATAGCTAAACGGAGCTATGACAGCTCCAAATAAAGGATGCATCCAGTTGGGGAAGCATGCCAATGGCCAAATATAAAGCCATTGGCATTTTTATAGGTTGAAAATTAATAAAAATTAATTTTAATTTTTTTTCCCCGATCTCTGATGTTTAAGCATAGCGCAGCGTTGTGCAAACATACGGCGCTTTATAAACCAGAAAATAATTAAAAAATAGCCAAAAATAGGCATTTTCAATAAAATGCTTATTCTGCCATGCAGATGAATGGCAGGCTGAAGACAACATGGCTACTGAGTAGTGGTTGCTAAGGCGGAAGCTCAGTTTGAGAGATTTAACCAAGCATTAGTAGGCAATCCTATGTAAATGAGGATAAGGATAGTGAATCCCAATTTTCCCTGGCATGTAAGCCATGTCCCTAGAGTGTAAGTGTAGGAGTAGGGGAGTAGTAGAGTAGAAGATAGGTGACATCGTGAGGGGGTATGTATGAAAGACTGTAAGCTTATTGGAGCACAGTGGCTTGTGTTTGCCCTGAGTTGCTCAGGATTGCAAGAGGCGTGTCTACAGTTGTCCTAGCTGAAAACCAGAAACCAAAGGTGTACGCTGTGGCTATATCTGAAATTTCTTGCAAATGTGCTTACACCGTGTGCATGCGTGTGTGCACGTGGGCGCTTGTTTGCACGGTGCTGCCCCTTGTGGAAACAGAAAGGGAAAAGGAAGGAAAAGAAGTAGTAGGAAGTTAACCAAGGAGAACTAGCAGAGCTGCCAGGTGAGATAAATCAGAATCAGCCAATTACACAGGCAGTACACTAGCTCAGCCCAGCTCAGTCCAGCACTTAAAACTTTGCAAACAACATTTCCCCCATGTTTTTCTCAAGAACACTGCAACACTGCAGTATACAAAGAGTGAAAACTTAAAAAGTTTAACTCAGGCAAAAAATGTTAGGGGCTGCCATTGCTATCATAAGTCAACATGTGCAAGATGCTGAGGGTGGTGCCACTGCAAATGCTGCTGAGCAACCCACAGTGAGGAGACGGAGAAGAGTGTACAGACCCAGGGTAACCTACCAGGGGCAACATGAGCTAGAGTTAGTGGAGCACTATAGAATGGACAGAGACCTCCTGCAGCAAATTGTTGAGCTGTGCAGGCCATGCCTCACACACAGAACCAACAGAGGGGAACCCATCCCAGTGGAAACCAAGGTATGTGTTGGCCTAAGAATACTAGCAACAGGTACCTTCCAGAAACCAACTGATGATATGATGGGTATTTCACAGGCATCAGCATCCAGGGTACTGCACCAGTTCCTGAATGCTATGTCAGCACATGTCGGTGATCATGTATATTTCCCCAATTCCCGTGAGGCATTGGCCAGCAATATGCGCCTTTTCCAGCAAATAGCAGAATACCCTGAGGTAGTGGGTGCAATAGACTGCACACACATACACATCAAAGCACCACCCGGTGAGCGGGGTAGGGCCTACATCAACCGCAAGGGCTTCCCCTCCATCAACTGCCAGGGCGTGTGCGATACCCAGGTCATAATATGTGTGTGCTGGCTGCCCTGGAAGCTACCACGATTCCCATATCTGGCATCTGACACAGCAGGACCAGAGATTTGCCAATGGGGACATCCCTGATGGTCACCTAGTGGGGGATGCTGGATACGCACTGGAGCTGTGGCTGATGACACCCATCAGAAATGCACACACACCTGAACAAGAACTCCATAATGAGGCACACTCACAAACACGAAATGTAATCGAGCGTGTGTTTGGGATGCTCAAGTCACGGTTCCAGTGCCTGGACACATCTGGTGGAGCCTTGCAATACTCACCAACTACATGTACCCAAATTGTCATGGTATGTACCATGCTACACAATATGATCCTGCAAAAACAGCTGCAGCAGGAACAGCATGGGGCAGAGCCAAACAGCCCCCCACTATTGCCAAGGCCATCACAGGCAGAGCATGACTCGGAGGAGGAACAGCCTGAGCCTGGCCCAGTAGGCAGAAGGAGGTGTGCCCAGTATGCCTTGGCCTTGGCAAAGAGGCAACACATAGCACATACACTGGCTCAGTCGGAACCCTGGAAATTATACCTCTCTCTGACTCGCACATAAAATAAAAGGGATGCCTAACTTGACACTGCCTGTTTTCAAACATGTATAGGGAGTGTACTATGTGCATCCGACATAGGCAGCCCTGCAGCACCACCTGAGGCATGATTGCCATGTTTTAAGCAATATAAAGCAGTGCTAAGCAGCTTTTACCACTATTTAGTATAAGTAAACAAAACTGCCTGTGCTAACTAGCTCGTCGGGCAACGTTGAGCTATGTTGGGCAAGGTCGGGCAAAGTCGGGCAAAGTTGAGCAAAGTCAGGTAAACATGCTCATATTTGCTTTACTGTTCCTTAAGCAGTCTGGTCTGCCCAGCATGAAAATAAAAAGCAGTGACAGGGCTCGAACCCAGGATACTGTGCACTATAGTCACAGTACTGAATCACTAAGCCATGACAGCATTTCACTGACACAGACACAGCAGGACAATTGTACACTAATGCAAACACAAAGACATGCTGTATCATGTCCCTAAAGTGGCATATGGTTAACCTCCTCCACAGGCCTATGAAGACACAGAACAGCAGGCCAGGCGGTGTGATGTGGGTTGGGTAGGCTATGAAGTTGCAATCTAATATATGTGACATTGGACGCTAAGATCTGTAGTACAGTAGTATGCCTCAAGCCAGTATGATAAGCAACAGTACAGACTGAAATGGTGTACCTTACATAGCAGTGCAGGCCTAGCAAATGTGTATAAGTGTCAGGTGAACCCCTCATCCTATGTACACCCACAGTAACAATCAGGTGTGCCCCCGGGTAGAAATGTACAAAGAATAGCTGTCCCCTCTGTATGTAGAAATGTTGATAAGTCTATGCAAAGTGTCTCATGGAAGCCCTTCAGGCACAGCATGACCTCTATTGATTTATGACACAAAGGTGAGCCCTGCAGTAAAAATACAACTTGATTTTCCACACACATATAGTATAAATGTCTATACCGGGTGTGCTCACACACTTCAACAAATGTAGTGGATTTCAGTCAGCAACATACTGAAAGGTCATACTGGGCATGCTCACACACAAATAAACGAAGCAAATGTCAGGCAACAACATACTGAAAGGTCATACTGGGCATGCTCACACACTTAGGCCATGTCTGAGTACAGCAGTGGGCCAGACATATCTGGCAGTTGCATGTTTTACCCCAGGAACCTGTCACTATTCACCAGTCCTGCCTTGTGCACACAGTTATATGAAAATAGACACATATAATATATTGGAACCCTGTCATAATCAAACTATGTACCACAAGTACTTAAGTTGTTCACAGAAAGTGAAAAAGCAAAGAAGATCAGTAAACTTGCAATCAGTAAACAATGTGCACTCCAAACATTATCCAGTCCATGTTCTGGCAAAATAATCTGTGAAGGAGTCCATAGAGAACCATGACGCTTTCTTCCACTATGTCATAAATAGCAATGTACACTCATATATGTCCTGAGTCAGTGCAAACTGTAAATGACTGACATTGCCAACATCCTGTCAGACAGGCTCATACATACATACCCCCCTCTCACTGACAAAAGGCCCCATCATCATACCTGGAGATTGTGAAAGAAATCACATATAGAATGGAGAAACAGGTCATTCCGAACCTGAAAACACGGCGTCTATGGGATTACATTGTTTCCCTAGCTGTATCATAAGTGAACTGCAGAACAAACAGACCCTGCACCTGAACAATCTGTTGAGCCTCACCCTCTGTACAGGATATGAAACTGTTGAATGGGTTACAGCAACGTTTGGCACACTCCACAAGTGTTCGTGCACAACAGACTATGGGAACTATTGTCTTATAAGCCTGTTAAGCCTTATCTGCAAAGCCATGGTGTTCATCATGATGGACCTCATAAGCAGAGGTATTGGGAGCCTACAAACACCCAACCCTAGTCATATTGGTTTGTTCAGGGGCAGATCATGGTTCCCAAACCTGCTATACTGTTTTCAAAGCAGTCACCCAGGACATACAGCAATGAAATGAGCTACACATGTCCCACATAGACCTTGTAAAGCCCATTGCAAACATCCCAGGCACATGTCATATCCACAATATCAACAACCCGTGCATAAATATGTATGTCATCTGATGGATTGCCAAATGGGGCACAGATAGATCCCACAAGGTAAGAAATGTGGTCACCTGTTCAAGCTGGTAACAACTGCTGTCCCCCATGGCTCAGTCATGAGACCCCACCTGTCTGGTGTATGCTCTTCAGATATACAATCACACACACCAGGGCTATGTTTAGCAAAGGTTGTGGCTGTCTGCAGAAATGCTGTCATACCCAATGATTGGGACAACAGAGACATCCTTATAAAGGTTCACAGTCAGACAGATGTGGTGACAGGATTATGGCCCCAAGCTACAGTCATACAAATGCCACATAGGTGCCAACACCATAAATATGGAGTTGATATGAACACATGTGGATAGTCATCTCCACTTCCAGAAACACATTCACAAAGTGGTTAGAAATACATGATATGTGTTCCCACAAACCGCCAAAGTCTTTGCAAGTAGGTCAAAGGAAGTTCCCTGTGCCCATCAGTCATCAGACCTGTATGAGAGTACCACATCAGAGTTGCAATGCATCTGACTAGGCACCTTCAGCAGCTGGAAAGAGCACTGAAGTACCTCAACAAGAGGATTACTGGCCTCAGACAGTTGCCCCATGCATCATGACTGAATTTAACTCAATCTGTACTCTGTTGCATACTGTCTACTCATGAGATCTCTGCCCAACAGACAGGTCCATGTCCAATGCAGAACTGATGTACATGCGCTATCTGTAGTAAACCCAAGCTCACTGTACCACATGCTCTAGGGGTATCATCATCACAACATTAAGTAGAACATGTTGGAGGGATACAGTACTACCTCACAGATGTCGCTTTCTTTGGAACAGGGTCCCAACAAACAGTAGGCCGAGTCCCTCACTGACACTCTTCCAGAGGAGCTTTGATGAGCGTATGTGAAACTGAAGTGTCACACCAGGCAGCACTTCATCAGCTCTACTACACAGAGGCCTAGGGAACTAACACCATAGGTGGAGATAGCTGCACACTCTGGCCATACTAATATATGCCTTCAGGCAGATAGCCTATTACCTACCTATGTACCTATATATATATGTAGGGGGAACACAGTATAATAAGGCAAAGATGGATGTGCACAAATGTGTGTAAGAGGGTGACCATCAATGCCCCTTTCTGCTATGTACCTCACAAGACATCTACAACAACTGGAAAGCCTTTAGAAATACCTCACAAGGAGCATTATTGGCCTGACATACATGCCATACACAGACCATCTGCAAATGCTCCAGCTGTGATCTCTGCATAACACACAAAGCTATGTAAAAACACAGAGCTGTTTGACATGCCCCACATAAAACACTCACAATCTTTCTGATCCTCGGACCCAAAACCCAGAGTGGAATACAGAAGGAAGGGGTGTATCCATTTACCTTATGGATACACACACCTCCAGGTCAGTGGCACAACATGAGGCCTCGGAGACCATGCAAGTGCAAGTCACATTGGGCAAAGCTGCTTATCACATTGTAGGCTGCTACAGATCACCTACCATGTCTCAGGAACCTCACTCAGTATTCCTGAGAACAGTGGAAAATATAAAGGTCCTACCAAACAGCATTATATGAGGGGATTACAACTACCCAAACATTGACCAAGATAATTACTGGTGTACAATGTCCGTTGCCCAATGCTTCCTAGAGTGTAAACACTCAAATGCCCTGGAACAGCTGGCCACCATGGCTACGAGAGGTGACAACGTACTGGACTGGAGCATCACCAACATAGGGTACCAGTGTTCCACAACAGAGATAAACCCCTTGCTGTTAATACAGATCATAAAGTAATCACAGTGGACATCCACATCCCACCCCCCCCCACCCCCAGTCAAGTAAACCACTGTGAAGACATTGCAAAAGCAAAATGCACACTTCTCAGGACCAAAGTGTAAAGTTCCAAAGCCCTTCTTATAGGATAATGCTATACAATCCGCAGCATCATTTACAAGTGCATTCTATGAACATCTACAGGGATGCATGGATTGAGACATCCCAAATAAAACCAAGACGCACACCTCCAAAAGGAAGACACCAAGCCAGTGGTTGTTGCCCATAAATAAGCTATACAACAGAAGGAGGAAACTAACACATGATAGGGTAAACCTCACAAAAGGAAAGGCATCACTGATCAGTATTAGAAAGACACAATAATTGCTCATAAAATAATGCAAGGCCTGTTTCTAAAGACAAAATGCCAAGGAATGTAAGAATCACCACCACAAATATTTCATTAGCTATACCAAACATGTAGGTGGCAACTCACAAATATGCTGTCAGCCACTGCAAAGTGGCAAAACATGCACTGGACCAACTGACATTGGCCACATCCTGGTGGACAAGTGCAGTGCAACCCCCCATCACCCCCCAAAAGGGCCTGTGTCCATCCCAGAAGAATGCACAGCCCCAGACATCATGGACATGCAGGTAGAAACAGCACTCTCAAAAGCTATGAACACAGCATCAATGGGTCTGGATGGTGTGCCAGGCTGCATCTTACACCATCCCCAAAAGCAACTACACCCTCACCTACATTCACTGTCCAGACTCAACCGTATCACAGGCTATGTACCCAAAGAATGGCATACAGCAACAGCCATCCAGCTCCACAAAGGTGTTGCCACAACAGAACCTGGAAACTATTGCCCTATAGGCCTACACAACCTGGTCTGCAAAGCTATGGAGCAGATTATCATGGAACCCATAAACAGACACATTGGGAAACAACAGACACCGGACTCTACCCAACTTGGCTTAGTTAAAGGCAGATCCTGCCCCCTAAACCTAGTTCACGTCCTTGAAACAGTTACCAAGGACATAGATGGAGGTGAATGTAGGCCACACTGCCCACCTGGACCTCACTAAAGCCTTTGACACCATTCCTCACTCTGGCATCATGGACAAGCTTACCAGCCTGAACATTAAAACCTATGTCACAGGATGGGTGGTCAACTGTCTCACAGATCAAACACACATGTTCAGAGTTGCATGTGCCATGTCTGACTGTAAGCCACTCACAAATGGCATCCCACAGATCCTGGTCCTGGGACCTGACCTGTTCAGTAAATACTGCTCAGAGGTACAGGCAAGCATGGGAGGAGTATGGCTGAATGAGTTTGCAGATGACTGCCAACTGTGGTCCATAATCGACTCTACGGCTGACACAGACATCCTCCAGGAGGGTCTTACAGAGACAGATACCTGGTGTCAAACAATGCCCTCAAGCAGAATGTCAAACAATGCATAGACATCCCTTTGGATAAAACAAAGTGCAGACAAATTACCACATAGGTGGTAATCCAGTATGTACGGAGAATGTAATTATGGACCTGTGGACCCAGGTAGATAGTACACTCTCCTTTGATGATCACATTGCCAAAGTGTTTAGAAATACCATCTATGTAGCCCACCTAATGTCACCTAATGTACACACTTTGTGTAGTCTGATGATGTCACCATCCTACAAATACACCTGTGGAAAGAAGAACACCTAGTAATGTGTATAGCATGTTGTGTAAATGCATACTGTTGTAGTATCATAGTGTAGGTAGGGGTTTGAATCCTACAGCTGACAACAGTATAAGAGTCTGTGTGTGTGTCTCCCATTGGAACAGAGCAACCTTTTTGGAGACTACTACAGCACATTCAAAGTGGTATTCTCACCTTTGTCAGATCGGATGATGTCACCATCCTACAAATATGCCTGTGGAAAGTAGAACTCCCAGTAATGTGTATAACATGTCATGTAAATGGACACTGCTGTAGTATCATAATGTAGTTAGGTAGGGGTTTGAATCCTGCAACTAACAAGTGTGTGTGTTTGTGTTTCCCCTCGGAAAAGAGCAACTGTTTTGGAGACTACTACAACACATTGGAAGTGGGATTCTCACCTTTGTCAGGTCGGATGATGTCACCATCCTACAAATATACCTGTGGAAAAAAGAACTCCCAGTAATGTGTATAGTGTGTCATGTAAATGCATACTGCTGTTAGTGCCATAACCAAGTTAAGTAGGGGTTTGAATCCTGTAACTGGCAACTATATGAGAGCTTGTGTGTGTGTGTGTCTCCCCTTAGAAAGAAACAACCATTTTGGAGACTACTACAACACATTCAAAGTAGTATTCTCACCTTTGTCAGGTAGGATGATGTCACCATCCTACAAATATACCTGTGGAAAGAAGGGCTCTCAGTAATACGTATAGCGTGTCATGTAAATATATACTGCTGTAGTACCATAACGTAGGTAGGGGTTTGATTCCAGCAACTGTATAAAAATTTGTGCATGTGTATCTCTCCTTTCAAAGGAGCAACCTTTTTGGAGACTACAACAACACATTCAAAATGGTATTCTCACCTTTGTCAGGTCGGATGATGTCACCATCCTACAAATATACCTGTGGAAAAAAGAACTTCCAGGAATGTGTATAGCACCTCATGTAAATGTGTATTGCTGTAGTATCATAACATAGTTAGGTACAGGTTGGAATCCTGCACTTTTTGGAGACTACAACAACAAATTCAAAGTGGTATTCTCACCTTTGTCAGGTCGGATGATGTCACCATCCTGCAAATATACCTGTGGAAAGAAGAACTTCCAGTAATGTGTATAGCACCTCATGTAAATGCATATTGCTGTAGTATCATAACATAATTAGGTACAGGTTGGAATCCTGCACTTGGTGTGTGTGTGTGTGTGTGTGTGTGTGTGTGTGTGTGTGTGTGCTTCACGTGTGTGACACTGTTGGTCAATGTGTCGTGGGTTTTGCTTTTACTACCATATGGCATATCACAATGACAAGAGTATGTGCATTACACAAGTCAGGTAGCTGTGTGGCAATTACATATACATACATGTGACCTCGATTATTTCATAGGGGGAATTCTGCTTTCTCCATTAACACATCTGTTATCTTTGCCAGGGTGTGCTGCTGCAACACAGACCTGAGGTCACATCTGTATGCTTGTGACAAGCCCAGCCACTGCAGTGATCTCTGGCCTAGGTCATCCGTATCATACACACTCATTATGGTTTCTATTGAATAGTGTGAGTGAGGGTTTATGCCTGCGGTATATTTGAAACCTGTTCAAATGCAGCAAAGTCTGTCAATGATGGCTATTCATTATAGGTGTACAACAACCTTTGTGGATATGCATGCGGACCCCTTATTGCTTATGTGATCCACCGAGGGGATTTCCAAATACCTTTAGAAATGTGATTATCAAAGGAGAGATGACATAACACTTGGCTGTATGTATACATCGGTACACGCTCAACATGTTGGGGACTAATACCCAATTGGTGCTGTGGGGATACTATGTTTTGTGAAGGTGGATGACTGTGCTTTAGCTGGCTTATAGCTTTACAGCATGGGTTTGCAATGGGTATCTGTCTGTATGATACCCTTGTGGAGGATGTGTGTGTCATCTGGAGAATGCATTATAGCCCACAGTATGCATTTCTAAACTTGGACGGACATATCCCTACTGTGTATGCTTGTACCTAAGAGAGCTATTTGCCAAACAGGGGTGGTCCCAGGAATGGGTGCAGGTGAATAACACTGGTTACTGGCATAGTATAGTACCCGAAGGATCCAAATGTTACTGTGTGTCCTACATCTGTGTGTCAGTTGTCAAGACATCACCTAATGAATTTTTATGGTCAGGCTGTTGAGGTGATGTATACTACCAGAATGCAAACCAATGACAGATAGTAACAGTATCCCCACAGCATATTGTCAAACCATGTCATACACACATGTGTACTCAGGTTCCAAAATGTATGTAGTACAATGCATACTGGCTACCAATAGAAATTGTGGAGTGTTAACACTGTGTAATGCAGGTCATGTCACCCTGCTCATGTGTCCACTATGCACGTACATGCAGACAGTGCACCTCCACCCTGTTCACCAATGTACACTTGCAAATCTGTGCTGCACACATCCCTCACGTACTGTCCACTCTCTAACACATGCTGCCAATACTACACACATCAGCCAAGTGGCACATGTGCGGACAATACATTATTGGAATTAACACTGGTGTAAACAATACTACATTGACAATTATAGCTTTAATGCATCATGCCTGCTCAGCTACACCTTCAAGGATATCATTACAGTTTTACTGCTGACAACATGCTAACATTGCTATACTGCTATAAAGTCACCCTGTGCATCAGCACCATGTTAGCCTGTTCTTGCATCAATGTTACTGATGACAGTGGGTGGCACAGGTTTCATCATATGCACAGGGTGTGTTGATGGTTTGCCAGAGGCCTACATTGAGCCATACAATCGACATATATGTGTGTGTGTGTGTGTGTGTGTGTGTGTGTGTGTGTGTGTGTGTGTGTGTGTGTGTGTCTGTGAGGGCCAAGAGCACTGGTATGGGCCAATGTTGATGTAATGTGTGCGGGTATGTGTTAGCCCTAGGTGTCTAGTTTATTTGTGTGTGGGTCTGCATGCACACAGTTCCACCATGTGGCTGTCATATACGGGGATTTGTGGGACAGCCACAGACTGTACCTGCCAGGCTTTACAGATCACCATCTCTGGCCATGGATACGGTACCTGTGCCTGGCAGGGGTGCTACTGACAGTATCAGGTACTAAGCCAGACTGGGTACTATCCTCAGAGGTAGACATATGTACACTGGACCCAGGTCCCTGCTGGAAATGGCCAGAGCCATGTGCACATGGTCTTCTAGGATGGTCTATGGACAGCCCACCCCCAACATTGCTGTGGCTGGTACTGGCACTACGGGAGCGGTTGTGACTTGAGAGATGTCTGCAGCGACTGCCAGCCGCTGATGTTGCTGGCATACATCCACGTCTATATCTCAACCACCCCACACTGTCCTGACACATGGACATGACATTGCGGAGGACATCTAATGTCTCACCCCAATGTCTATCAATGACCTCAGTGTAATTACGAATGGCACCTGCTAGGTCACGGATACTGTCATTTAAAGTGGTGCCCTTAGTCCCTGTCTGGTGTACTGTTACATACATGCCTGTGCCTCCATGACAGCCTGGAACATGCATGAGGTTGTAAGACCTGTGGCACGTCTGTCAGGGGCATGATGACCAGCAGTGCTCTGACGAGAACCCCTGGACATCTGACTAGGTGGTACTGTTCCAGACATCTGGCTATGGCTGCTGTGTCCAGATGCATGTGCCATAGATACCACACTGTCCTGGCCATTGCCAGCTATACACTGTCCCTCAGCTAAGGGCATTGGTGATGATGGATGTATAGGCAATATGACTGTGTGCATGGATGGGGTGGACACTTGTGTACTGTTGACTGGTGTCCCAACGACAGACCCTGGCAAACATGCCTGTGCCTCAACACACCTATCCTCATTATCACTATTTGTGTCAGTGACATCAGGTTCCCTGCTGCACTGAACCAGCCTAACCTCAGCACCTGTGAGAGGAAGGCAGGAAACACAGTTTACGACCTGTACATGATGTCAGAACACATGCACACATGCACACATGCACACATGAACACATGCACATATGCACACATGAACACATGAACACATGCACACATGCACACATGCACACAAATACACTCCGCACTAAAGCAGACACACACACACACACACACACACACACACACACACACACACACACACACACACACACACCACCAGCAATCCAGAACATACTCAATAGCGGTTGATGGTGGGGTACAGTATCACAAGCCAAACAGTCATATCACATGCGTCAGCATGCAGGACATGTGTTGCTCAACAGCATGCAGTGCAAGTGCAGACAGTCCTTGCTAATAACAGTATACATGTCTTTGATGCATGTGTGTTGTTGTTCAGTGATTGGCCTCACCCTGGAACACAATGTGTACATGGACAGAACATTACTGTGCAAGTATTAAAAGCTCTTTAATGTCCTGTGCACCATCACTCATAGGTATACATACCATGGCTGGATGTGTATCTGTGTGTCACATAGATGTCCATTTCTGATTAGAGTGTCTGTGTCTTTAGCAGATAATTGTGGACACAGGTTTAGCTCATGCATGCTATGTATACACACAGGATCAGTGGTGCATGTATACCTGATGGAATACTATTGCTCAACATAGCCATTGTACAGTAGTTATGGTGAATGTAGAACACATTGTGGACATGCCAGTGCCAGCCATGACATGGCATGCTACAACACAACTGTAGCATTAAACATCACACATACCCACTGTGTGTCATGTGACCTATACACTCAATAGCATTACAAGACATATATGTGTCACTTTGTGCAAATGGTGATTGCTATGCATATTCTGTATAGGTGTATATGTTTGCACACACACAACATTGAGGTGTATAGCAATGAATGCTATGTGTAGTACTGTGGCTACTGTAACTGGATGGAGTGTAGTACCATGAGTCATTATCATGCAGCATCATGTGGTCACTCAAGGCTACTAATGTGTGCCAGACCGGCACCTATCATGCTGTACCTGAACTGCAGTACCATGGCTACATTCACCATTTCACAACCAGTTGTTACATGGGTTTGTAAGGTGCCCAATAGGGAGCATTGCCTAACATGAATGTGTTGTGTGTTGAAGAGTGTCACACCACCCCATGATAGGCCTCTACCACTCAAGTATATTATGTGTGCTGTGTGGATGACATTTGGGATACCGGAGTGTGACCTTACAGCAGGTGTCTGAATACGCCATGTGTAGCATATTAACATGTACTGCATATGACAAAGTTGTGTATGTTGTGTGCATGTGTATCAACTCTGCCTATCCAATGTCCACTACAGTGTAGCCACAATTGTTTGGGATGCTCTGTGTATTGCATGTGTTTGAGGCAGCTACTCAAGTTACTGAGATGTGCATAGTCTCACAGCAAACATGCACAGCATGCATTATGCGTAGGTGTGTTACATGTGCACATGGCCTACACCTCACCTATGACATGCACATTTTATTTGTAATATTAAATGTAGACCACACTTACCAGCATGGGTCTGCTGCCTTGCTGTCACACCAGAGGGACTTACAAGGATATGAGACAGTTTGTCAGTGGCAACAACTGTGGCATTGCTACTGTGGGTTTGCAATCTTACAGTAGTACAACAGTTGACAGTCACAGGCCTAGAGATTATGTTTCACATTATCAGTATTGCACAACAACAGGCTCCACATCTTCTAACTACACAGTACAAATCTCGCATATGCATGATCTACCAATAGAGGTAACATTAGTCTACAGATATGCCATGTTACCTGCACTCTCCGTGTGAACTTGCTGGGTGGCTCCGGGCTCCATGATGATACATGTCTGCTGTTGTTGTTGTTGGCCAGGAGCCACCAGGCACAGGAGCAGCTCCTCCACTCTGGTGAGGGGGGGTGGATGGTAACCCACCACCTGTGGCAAGCTGTTGTCTACAGACATCAGACGCACACTGCCGGACATGTCTAACTAAATCACTGCAGTGATGGCGTACCTGCTCATATGTCCGGTTATGCATGCCTATGTCATTTATCCTACGGACAACATCTTGCCACAGTGCAGTCCGCTCATGCTGGTTTTGGCTGGTTCTTGAGAAAAGCAGTCTGTAGTGCTGAACCAGACTGGTTGTTATGACGTCATCCTCAGCAGGACTACAGCTTGGGTTGCGATGGTGGGCCATGAACCCTGGCAGACAATGAAACAATATGTGTGAGCAAGTCATGTGGCACAGTTAACATTCTACAGTACAGATATCACTGAACTGCCATATATAGCAACCTACTGGCTGTCAGAGGACACATGCTTTCATTACAACATATCAGTGCTCAACCCACAACTGCCTGACAGTACCTGGCATGCTCTATATATTAAACCATGTTCTGCACAGCAACAAATAGAAACCACTGTGTAAGACTATACAACAGTACATGGCACACTGTATGCAACACAATGCACCACCTAGCCACAGGAGGTATATATCAAGCTAATGCATAAAGAAATATGTCATCCATTGCAATGATTGTAATGTCCAGTTACAGTATTACCAGTATGCCACACTAGTTGTTGATGGCAAACCCCTGCCTAATATATGTGCACATTTGTGAATATAGGTCGCATACTGCTGTACTAGACTATACATGTTGCTAGATACACACTTATATCCTGTAACACACATATGACCAAGGGCATGTTACAGGCATACCCACACACACATCAGACATACATACAAGACACAAAGGTATGGCAACCCAGATGAACTTCACACCCACAGCATTTAACCACCACATGTCATATACCAGCACTGTATGCTGTCTTGTTTGCCACACACTACAACCTACATACAGTACTGTGTGTCAGTACTTACAAAACTTTATGCCTGAGGTATGTAATCTGTGAGGACTACAGGGAACACACAAAACAGCAGTTCCAAGCACTGTGGACATACACCACACTGTGCTGTTTAGGCCTACAGCTTCAGGTAGTACTACAGTTCATACAGGATTTGGATTCACCAGCAGCACCAATCAATAAGCATACATGTACTGCTTTAGCCTCCAATGGCACACCCCAGTTAAAACCAAGGGACTACGTCAGACCATATGCCATACTGCTTTTTCTGCCTAGCAATAGCATACACATCTTTTGCTGGGATCAGAGCTAGGACACAAAATACCATGACAGAAACAGTTTCCCAACTAAGCTATCCCACATATACACAACTTTGACACATTCACCAACACTTTCACCATAACACTCAGTCAACCTCACATAGCAATTATTGCAACAAGTACATGTGGGTGTGTATCGGTTCATAGGTAGGTAATAGGCTATTGGCCCTAGGGCCTATAGAAGCCTAGCCAGAGGGTACCCTGGCCTTTGCCACCCAAGTAATTTAATTTCATGTGCCCCTGTCAAGCAGAGCCACAGAGGTGATTCCCAGGGTGTATTTCCTATCTCCCATCCAATCATCAAAATTATTAATGTTGAGTGCTAATGAGGAGCTTTGTTTGCTAGTGATAGGTAGTTTGTTTCAGAGTAGGAGATGTCTCTGAGATAGGAATCTATCCCTCTAGCATGTTCTGTTTATTGAGTTGACAAGGTTTAGGTCCCTAGAGTGTGTAGCTCCTAAGGATTGAGATCTGTTTACATGGAGCATGTCCAACAGCTCTGGGTTTGACATAGCTTTGTATGTTAGGCAGAGTTCACCTTTGGGAAGGCGATATGCGACACAGTGTAGCTGTGGTTTTGTGAGATGGTCTGCATAGGGCATCTGTTTGAGGCTGGTAATACTCTTTGTGAGGTATGTCTGCAGCCTTTCCAGTTGCTGTAGATGTCTTATACCAAAAGGGGCATTGTACTCTATAATGGGTTTTATGAGTGATGAGTAGAAAGGAACACTGACCTCTTTTTCCCTGGATGACACACCTTTTGTGATGAGGTGTGCCACGTATACAGATTACATGACTAGTGTGGCACTGTGATTATCAAAGGGGAGACTACTGTCCACCTGTGTCCCATGGTCTCTTATCACACTTTTGGTGTTAAGTAGACTACCACCTATGTGGTAGTTCATGGGTACAGAGTTTTTACCAAAAGGGATGCCCAATGCATTTTTGACATTGAGCTTGAGGCCATGGCTTTGTCACCAGGCATCTGTCGCAGTAAATATGACTCTGTCTCTCTCTCTCTCTCTCTATATATATATATATATATATATATATACACACACACATACATATAAACATCCATTGGTGTACATATAGATATACATATAGGCACATATACAGTCCACCTTTCATGGCGGGAATAACAATTATGCAAAGGATGTGCGGTATACAGTTATGTAATAATATTGCACAGTCTTGTGTGAAATGCATTGAAGGTGTTCTCAGCCCATGTAGCTTTAGCAGGCTTCACTGGCTGCAACACTGCAAACCTAACAAATCACACCCACAGTGTTTAACCACCACATGTCATATTCCAACCTACATACAAATATGCACATAACAACCTTCATGAACAAATATATGTCCACCCTTCACAAACAGTTGCAGTATGTCCCTTGCTCTATGCACATGTACAGATGTTAATATATCTGACACAGATATATTTCTCCATATGTGTGTGCCGTACACACACAAGGTTCACACTGTTGTAAGTCCCTGGACCTCACGCCTGACCTGTTGGCCTTGCTGCAACATGAACAGATGTCACATGTGAGCCCACAGTAATATTAGAGGGTGTATATATAGCTGCAAATGCTAGATTAGCATACTAGCCTGGTACAGCAGTTGCCAATGCTAAGCTACACATTAATATGAGTATCATGCATGTGTTACTCTGTCACATCCATGTTTATATAGCTGTATGCACTACTCCCCAAACAGCCATTGTCCACACTACTGTATAGAACACAGATAACATGGATCAGATGTTTGACATTTAATGCTGAGCTACATATGTCACAGTTATGTCCCACTGCACACAGCTGCACACTGATTTGTCAATGGCAGTAGTTATGCAGGGCATCTGTGCATAGATACATACTGCTGCCACATATTGAAGTTTCAAAGTATGTAGAGTACTCTTCAAAAACATCTACTACATGCCAGTAAATACATATCTGTTACATACCTTTCCTTTGTATGTGTTGGTAGTATTACGTTCCCTGTTTCTTTGGCTTTTTTTTTCTGCTGATGTGGGTGTGTGTGTCTCTCTCTCTCTCTCTCTCTCTCTGTCTCTGTATGTCTCTCTCTCTCTCTCTCTCATTATCTGCAATGGAATGATTGCGTGTGTGGGCAGCAAGTACAGCCTACTTTTATAGGTATCTGCACATGTGCATAATTGGTGGCCACCATTTAGTAATTGCATGCAGCCTGCTGCATGGTAATTGCAGTACTCACTGTCATAGCAACCCAATGCTATAAATTGCTAAGTCAGGTAGGCATAGCCCTTTCAGCTTTCCAAAGTGGGGCCCATGCTTGTTTGCTGTGGACACCGTTGTTTAAGTCAGAATGTTGGTATAGTTCTTATATCTGAAGCTATGGATGTAGCCCATTAATTAAATGTTGTACTCTGACCTGAATGTTGCCACTTCCAGTACACAGTTGTCAGTGTAGAATTGTACTCACCCCTACAAATGCTAACACAAGATTCATGGGAGTATGTAGTTTCTTTTCTGCTTATACAATTAACTGCCATACAAAAGTAGTTATTGAGATGTATTCATTTGGCACATGAACTGTTTGTGAACTGCTATACTGTGAATATTAATGTACTCACTTCTGCACAGTTTGTGCTTTTTATTGTTGACATTAGCAAAGGATGCTCAAGAAAACTGGACATTTCCAGTACTGAGTATGCCTACCTACATCCTTGGTAGACCCTGAACACACAGGTATATTGTACATTTGGGAAGGGATGCAGACATACAGAGAGCATTATGTATTATTGTGTGAATGTTATCTTGCTGGACTTAAAGGGTTGCTGTGTACCTGTTAGTTTAGCAAGATAAGTAGTCTGTCTGCATAGCTCCCAACTGTGGACCTATCCAGATGGTAGCCAGACATTAGGCTGTTATTCTCTGTCTGTGCAACACACAGGTCTTTTTAGCACTGGTACAATGGCATTGTTACAGTTGTTTGCTACCAGTACATGGCTACATTTGGTATTTCAGTGTTGTACTCCTACATAAGGGTATGCTTGTGGAACTCCTTCCAAAGCTATTTGCACAGTGTGTAACAGCAGAAAAGCTGATATGCCTGTGTGTTTCTGCCTCAGCCAGACCTCTGAAACACTCAGGTACATATTTGAACAGAGTGAGGTAAAGGTAGGTAAAAGTGAGGTACACCTTCAAAATATTAAAGACAGTAAGTGGAAACTTTGAGAGAACCAGTGCATATGGATTACTACACCTTTTCTGAAGTACAAGCGGTGTGTAACTCCTACATATTGTCATTATTCATTAGGTGTAATACCCCACCTTTCTGCCTAACGTCAGTACTTTTCAGGGGATTCAGAGGGACACAGCTAACATATGTTTCAAAATCAGGGACATCCCTGAAATGTAGTCACAGTTGGGATGTATGTCCTCTGCCCTAATCAGATATGCCACTGTTTGTTCTGCTATGATACTGTGTGGGGGTTGTAAAGTGCTGATGTAACATTATTTCCTGCTAGAATGGCTGGTCCTCTTATCACAGTCATGTAATGCAATTCTACAACAACTGCTGGTAAAGTTCCACAGAACAGGTTTTGTGTTATGGCATTACTATTTTTCCTTTACATTTACTCATTCTGATGCATGAGATCTCCATTTCAGCAACAACCTGCTGTATATCTACCGTGGCTTAGTGGTACTTCATGCAGTCTAGTGTGTCTGACGTGCGGGGTTCGAGACTGACAGAGGTGTTTTATTTTGCTGCTGAGCAGAACAAGGGCCCTCACATGCAGGGTGACTAAGGCACTTTAAAGCAGTTGTAAGCGGGTTTGCGCGGGTTTGCGTGAAGCTTAGCAATACTTAGCTAAGGACACACAAGCGCACACTCGCGCAAACCCGCTAACTACTGCTTAAAAGTGCTTACTCCTGCTAACACTCGCGCTCATTTCTTTGAAAGAAAAGAAAATGGGGAGATGGGAAAGTGGTGAAAAAAGGGCACAAAGAGGGAAAGACAGTAGAGAAAACAGCTCAGGATGTGCAGGACAGATGTATGAAAGGACCATAGCTGCCCATTTCTTTTACAGCAACAGCTGTGCATATGCAATAATTTTGGAGGGGAAATATGAAACCTTCGACCCCTGAGAGAGGGGTGAGGACAACAAAGTATGTTGTACTGCCAATTAAATTACATTTTATATGTCCAGCAGACATGTGTGCAAAATGGGCAGCTATGTATGGGGCATCCTTTTTTTTTTTGGAGCAGATTGCCCTTTTTTTTTTTTCCAGGTGAGAGTGGAGTGTGAGGTAGGCGATGTAGGTATATTTGGGGAGGTAGGTTGGGGAGGTAAACAGACAGGACAAACAAGATGCATACAGGGATGGAATATGACACATGTGGGGGGGTGAACAACATTGACGGGGAAGGGTGTTTGGAAACCGCAAGCCCATGAGCCCACAGATGGCAACAGTGGAACTGAGATCCCCACCCATGGGCAGTCACCACTGCACCTTCACAGCCCAGAGGGTGGCTGTGCTGGGGGCTGTGTAGGAGGGGCAGGCTCACTCATGAGTCACACCATTCGTGCCTCAAGCTGGCATAGAGGATCAGTGACAAAACGCTCGATCTCTCTACGCACCACAGCCCAAACCATTCAGAGGGTGAGAGGTGGCCCTCCTCCGCCCACACTTGCACGAGGGGAACGAGCCCCATCCCCTGCAGCACTTCCACCCAAAGGTGGTACAGGCCCAATGGAGGAGGAGGTCCCGGGCTGGGCACCAGACCTGCTGGTGCCAGGTGCCATTGCCAGCTGAGGTGGGACAGGTGGGTCTGCTGGGACTGGCCTTCCCATACATTCTATGTTTAGGAGGATTTAATGACAATATGGGTTGGTAACAGCCAACAGCATTCCAAATTAGTTGTAACAGCATGCAGTAGTATTCCCATTAACCCAACACACCAGAGTTCCAACAGTAGAACAGCAAGCATAACACATGCATATATAGAACAACAGTGGACATTCCAACAGCATGCAGGATTAGTTGGTGGCAACAGGCCACCAAGACCGTGGTATTTGAACAGGGCATATGCATCAAAGTAAATGCAGATATTTATAAACCAATAGGACATATATCCCAACAAATGTTTTGAGATTAGACATACCCATTGAGGTGTGGAATTGCATTGTTTATGCACATACAGTAGGGTGTAAAAAGATACCTCCATTAACAACTTATATATACTTATAGTTTACACTACATTCCTATTGACTGCAGGTATATATCCCCTACATGTATTATTACAATAGGCAATGTCCGTTAAATTGTGAAATGGGTTTTGCTAGTTCTTTATATACCTGACCTGTATCTGACATACAAACTGTCCAGGATGCAGATGTTACTGCTACGTATTTATATATTATATTTATATATCTACATATCTAGATGTGTTCAGGTGACATTATCAGTCATATTTTAACAGCCCCCTACATTTCTAGCAGCACACTGACATTTCTGGGGAACACAATAACAAGCTACTCATGTGCCAGATTAACCTGTACATGTCGGCCATGAACCAACAGTTGAGGACTTTATATATGCTTAACAGCTACTGGCACTCCCTTCATCCACTTTATATGGGCCTACCCAAGTGTGGGTTGACAGCGCTTAATACAACAGTACTATTTTTATAATGCAAGAGTACATCAACATATCAAAGAAAGTGACATGGGCACACTCCAGGAATTATACCTTTATTAATTACATAACACACTTTTCAAGAGGATCTCTCATTTATTTGATATAACAGTGCATGCAGAAAACTTATTCAAGACTTATTATACCTTTATTAATGGGTTACAATGCTCTTTTTCAGGCTCTCTCACTTATTTTATATAACAGTACATGCAGAGAAATTATTCAAGAATTATTGTACCTTTATTAATGGGTTACAACACTCTTTTTCAGGCTCTCTCACTTATTTTATATAACAGTACATGCAGAGAAGTTATTCAAGACTTATTATACCTTTATTATTGGGCTACAACACTTTTTTCAGGCTCTCTCACTTATTTTATATAACAATACATGCAGAATAATTACTAACCTGCCTGGTGGCGCAGCCTTAGCAGCCTATCTGCATAGGCTTGCTGATTCACAGCACAGACACATGCAGCTGTGAAGTAAATGAAGTGATATTGAGACATACCTATCCATAATATAGACTACAATAGCAATTCTTACATACTTCATTCAATGGCTACCTACTCAGTAGTGGGGCATTTTCCATCCCATGGGCCTCCTGTAGCCACTGGTTCAGTCGGTCCTCCTTGCGTCTCTTCAGGTCTGAGTAGTGGTGTCTGACCTGCTCACCAGTCCGAGGGATGCCTGTGGCACTGGTGAGAACATGAGCTAGATGGTTCTAGGCTTCTGCTTTGTATTGGGTGCCCTGGAACTGGCCCTGCAGGAGTCTCTCCTCATGATTATGGATGAGGAGCCAAACCATTACTTTTGACTCCTCAATGCCCTAACGTTGCGCTCGAAATCGAGAGCCCTCTCCAACACCGGCCATGCTGACTGCAGATGGGAGCTACAACCAGTTATGGCAAGTATTCCCACCTATGGAGCTTAAATATGCCTCATTTCCTGCACTTATCTGTGATTGGCCGGTTTTGAAAAAACTCAGCTGAAAGCACACCTGCTTAGCAATGGGTAAACTTCCATTGATATGTATGTGTGTAGAAAGTGCATGGTCGTGAAATGCTGTCATGGCTTAGTGGTTTAGTACTGTGATTATGGTGCACAGCATCCCGGGTTTGAGCCCTGTCATTGCTTTGGATTTTACTACTAGCCAGACCAGCTAGGAGGTGTGGCTGTGTTCAGCTTTGCCCGACATTGCTCGACGTTGCTCGACATTGCTCAACATTGCGCTGGTTTGTGCGGTGCGCAGCTTCATGCAATCACATTTCGCAAGTTGGCGCGATGCACAACATCACACAAACCATGCTCTGTTTGCGCTAGTTGGCGCAATGTGCACCTACGTGCAAAACATTTGCGCTAGTTAACGCAGTGCTCAGCTACGAGCAATTACATTTAAATATGCTTAATACTGGTTAACTTTGCTTAGCAGTGTTTCACATTGCTTAAGATACGTTACTTATGCATCCATCAGTATGGATAACCATTTCACATTCTTATATATATATATATATATATATATATATATATATATATATATATATATATATATATATATATATATAATTCATTCACTACTACATAATCCATTTCAATGCTTTTTACAAAAATTTCAATTTTAAATGTCAGGAATTATTTTTATATACAGATTTCTTACTGAAGATAGAAGGAGGAGTGGTGGGACTCGAACATGGAATGCCTCCTCTTTGTGCGAAAGCTCTCCCACTGCGCTATCGCTATTTTCCTTAATTTGTATATTTTTTTCTTGTTATCCTCTTCGGTGTCTATGCTGCTAACTGTAGCTAAGCAATGGGTAAACCCGCGCAAACGCGCACAAATACGGGCAGCTATATCGGGAATATTAAAAAAAAATAATAAACGTTTTACATTTTATAATTGTGCAGGGGTTTAGAATGTGGGGAGTGTAGTGTTGGATATGTACACATTTGAGTGGACTTGCTCATGTAAGTTGACATTTCTCGATTGAGAGACTTGCAGGGGCATGGATTTTTGGACTGCTCGGCAGTTCGACATGCCCCCTGCACTCGTGCGCTCTCCGTGTTAGCCTTAGAGCTGAAGCAGCACACCCTCATGAATATGCAGGGCGCGCTGCCGTCTTACTCTTAGACTGCAGTTTCCGTGTAAGACTAACTTAGTCTTACACTAAAGGTTAGTGAATCCTGGGGTGGGTGTTTATTTGATTCAGTAAAGCAGGTCATAAAAAATAAATACAAAAACAAAACACTCCATATTATTATTTTAATGTAAAAGCTACTAAACTTGGACAAGTCAAGTTTCACTGACCTGTGTTAATATTAAATTTTCACATATACTGCTTATTGAGTAGAACACATCTTTAGCAAATGGACACTCAATTTCTCTCCCTGCCACGCATTTCTAGGAAATTAACTAAACCCGGGTCTAAATTCTGGAATTCAGCACTGCACAGCTTCTACCTTTTTGTAAAAACTTTCAAATCATCTCTATTTGCAGAGACCTCATGTTAATGTATAAATGCTATAGCACAACTACATTATGGTCACTATAATGTCCTGACAAATAACTCTAAGGTCAAAATCACATCTTGAATAATCAAAGTATACCTTTAACATACTATAGTTTGTTTTATTTTATGCTGCAACTAAATTGTTAGTGAAAATCAGCCCACATGGCCCATTCCATTGACTATGTTATGATCATTTTAACTTAATGTGCGCATGTTCATAATATGGCTACATAAAAATTACTGAGTAACCTTATCTGTGTATATTATAAAACTGCTTTATTAAAAGTTGTGGGTGAATCTGAACGGGTAGGATGGACTGAACAGTATTCTAGCTCTGCATTAAATAACAATAATATTTAAAATAATTTTCTGTTTTTCTTTTACGTTTGAGTCCCAATGCCTACCTGAACAAAGTTAAGTGCATGAACTCAAATTTGGCTAGCTACTGAAATGTTGATACTCAAAATGACAAGTGCCATTAGACTGAAAAAAAAAAACAGGATTGCAAATGCAGAAGTGTGACTCTCGAACATTGCTCTTCTCCTTTAAACTTCTTTTTTGTAGAGAACAAGCCCCTCTGCACCCCTCATTGTGGGAGGCAAGACCCCCCACCAGCCACCAAACTTATATATAACTTCTCCTCTCTGTCTTGTTCCAACCATCTTTCTGCCCTAGCTTGTTCCTCTAATCTCCTTCTACACTCCTTCTAGGACTCTCTGAAATGCAGACCAAGACTTACTACAAATCTAAAACCTAATAGCAAACTCGATCAAAACATCTACAGCTACTACCCTACCATTTCTTGGAACACACTCCCATTGGAAATTAGATCACTTAAACAATTCAAAGAATTTAAATCAGTCACCAAAAACTACCTACAAAGTTGCTGGTCATGTCACTGCACTCACCCTCCATAAACTGTCTTCCAGTCCAACTTAGCTTACTGTCTGCCATCATTTTTCACTTCTGTTATGTGTCATCTGTCTTAGTTGTCTTGTCTAGGTAATTGCCTGTCACTCTATCTGACATATACTTCTACTTATATACTACCTGTATAATCTTCACTAACTGTAACTACCTTGGCTGTACTTACAAACTTTGTATACTGTTTCTGCACATATCTTAAGTTAAATATCAAGTTAAACTCTGTAAATTTTTATTCTTTTTACTGTTCCAACTTGAAAATGTAAATGTTTTGTTTATAATAATATTTTCATTTACAATTATATTGCAAATTTGTGCAGCTTTTCTCCCAAGGCCCCTGCAGAAAAAAAAGCTATCAGCTCAGCTGGGCAAACCTGGTCAATAAATATAAAATAAATAACATAATAATAAAATAATAATAGCAACTCTGAGATTGCCATACCTTGCATAAAAGGGAATATTCCGTGAAATGGATATCTTGGACTTGTATCTAAGTCTGTTTTTTTGATCATTCAGTCTACAAGTTTCTGTACTCAGTCTAGCTGGTCTTGTCATTTCAAATAGATACCCCAGAAATTTACATTACCTCTGCATTAAACAACCTTTGTTCAGAAGCATACAATATACAGGTAGGCACCGGGGCTCAAACTTGAGGGGAAAAAAAGGATCAAAGTCATCTGTATGGACCAGAAATCACAAATTACCTCTGAAGACAAACATTTATGTCTATTATGTCAAACTGGTTAACAAAGAGCAACAATGCCAATACATAAATAAACCAAATCTTCTATTCTGCACACAGAAGATTACCTGCTTATCACATTTTGGTACCTTTAGGTATAACGTCAGTGATAACCCAAATTAAAAACATTTTGACTTTACTCTGCCTGCCAAAAGACCATATCTTTTATTGTCTACCATTATGTTATTTGCCTCATTCTGGAATGTTGAAAGTACAGAGCCTATGTATTAGAAATTGCATTTTGCTTCTCTGTGACCACTGTTAATCAAAGTCTGCTTTTTATAACAGAAAGACCAACATTCTCCAATATAATACCATATCAAGAATTTCTTGAGGGGTCAACTGCTGTTCTGTCATGTGACGTGGAAGGAATTCCTCTACCTGTTGTCACCTGGCTATACCAGGGTCGAGATGTCTCCTTAAATAGAGATGGTATGTTAAAAAGAGAATAATGCTCCTGAAGATATATCATAAGCACACTAGTTTAGTACACCTTTCAGGCTAAATATCTATTATACAGTGTCACTGCATTTTTATAAAGTGATAGTTACTTTAGGAGGTTGTATTTATTTATTTATTTTTAATTTAACAGGAATAGAGCTCTGAACCAGGTAGATCATTTTCAGGCTCAGCTCAAGACAAAAAACAGAAGAATTAGTTGCACAATAAGTTACAAAAGTTGTTGTCATAGAAGTATTTTATAGTTAGAAAGTTTAAGACCTTGTGGCGAGAGCTGATATAAATTACCAAATTCAGTTAATTGTTGCTTTGTGCATTAATTAATCAGGATTTCAGGTGGGGGTTGTGTGACTGAAGGGAAATGGGGGATTTTCTTTGAATAAAGTTTTGAGCAGAAATGAATGAATAAATGACAATGAAAACAGGTCAGTTAATATATGACAGATAAGGAATTTGAGTAAGTGTAGTCAGCTTGTATGGCTGATAAATTAGGATGAAAAGGTATGGATAGGGATGACGGGATGGTGCATTAAACAATGGCAGAGAAGAGTTTAATTGTTCATGTCACAGATGTGTTATTCAACAAAAATAGCACAGACTCCACATGTTCTATGAACAGAAAATGTGGTACTGCGGTTTATTACTATGGTTTGCACTGATTGTATTTAAAAGACTAGTGAAAACAGCTATATACAAGCACAGAATTATTACGGAACCCAGTAATGTACACCAACAAAGCAGAATTGAATAATTTCATAACAACAAGGATTAAAGAAAGTAGCTACTATGTAACCATAATAATAATCCCACAGACCCATGACTTTAATAAATATCTGAATATGTTTACATTTGTGGTATTCATGCAATTAAAATATTATTTAAAACAACATCCCCTAATTAATCTCCATTTGCTTATTTAGGGTCTCAAAAGATATACGTACTAGTGGTAAACTTGATGTCAGTCTTTGATAATGTTAACAGGTAAATTGTAAGGAGTAATGAGGCAAAGAGGGTTTTCCATGTAACTTAGTCAGTGTAATTTCTGCTTTTTATTCATCTACGTGGTCAAGTGAAGATCTCCAGAAAGGGTCATATCACTCAAGAAATAGTAACCAAAGAATGAGTAAAGCAGTAATGCTCATTAGCCTACTGTTTATTATTTATATTGATGACCTTTTAGGGGATTGGAAGAAGTAATTGCAGACATTCCAAGAAAAAGTAGGAGATTACATGCTGCTATTGGTTACGCAAATAATTTCTGCTCTTAACTTTACAAGCAATAATGCTCAGGCAGGTCAAATACCTAACGGAGATTATAAAGATGTTAGATAAAGTAATGCCAATAAAACAAAACTGATGGCAAACAGGAAAGTCATACTGGGGAGCAAACAGAGGAAGTAAAGAGTCTTAGTTATCCAGGAATGCTTCTGTATAGTAATGGTTTGTGTTTTAAACAGAAGGAACATCTGACAATGTGAATGTACATAAAGCACCGACATTAAATGCTGTAAGAAGAGTGATACCTACTTTAAATAGAGAATGATATAATTTGACATTATGTCCTACATGCATGGACAGATAAATGCTTTAAAAATTAACTGTTCCGATTGTGCATTTATTTTCATTTGTAATGATGTAATCAGTGAATGCTAAGTATACAAGGCATTCACTACATTGTTCCTAATTAATTTATCTCGGTCTTGTTATAAACTAAGTTGCATTTTCACACCAGTTTATCAACAAAGTAACAAAGTTTTCATAACTCAGTTGCATTTGAACACCAGGATGTCTTTGTAAATAGATTAATAATTCAAAACACTATGTAAATGCATTTTCAAGAATACACTTATGAATATAAAGCTATTTCCAAATTACGTGGTTGCTTTCATTTTTAAAAAGAACACTCCAGTCACTTTTATTTTATGTTATTTACTAATCTATTAGCTATATTAGAATGCAATGAGCATGTGTATGTGATAGTGTGACCTGCTGTGCTGTGGCCAAGGATTTTCCTGACACTTTTTTTTTTTTACCAGATCGCTTCTCTTTGCTTCCAAACCACTACCTCAAAATCCAGTCCATTCATAGATCTGATGGCGGAACCTATAGATGTGAAGCTAGAATTCCAGACAGGAATGAAGTGGAGTTTAGGGACATATCTGTAGTGGTTAATTGTAAGTGGTATCTTCCTTAAGCACTACTCCATTTGTTATACTTTTTTATCTGTAAAATGCCTTCGATTATTTTTTTATTAATGTTTCAATTCTGTAACTGCTGTATAAAAGGTGCATTTCATGTCTTTTATTTGCTTGCCAGCAGAGTGCCCTGAGTTTTTACAGACACAAAGTAAGTGACATAATACATATCTGTAAAAGAGAGAGATTCAAATTCATTTTGTCCTATTTGACTTTACTAAATGTCAGCCATCCAGATGCTGCTGTCTCTAATAATCCTGATATATGGTATATATCATATACAAAAAAAAATATATATATATATATATATATATATATATATATATATATATATATGTATATATATATATATATATATATATATATATATATATATATATATATATATATATATATATATATATATATATATATATATATATATATATATATATATATGTATATATATATATATATATATATATATATATATATATATATATATTATATCATATAGAGTATGGTATGCAACCTACCACCCATGAACACACCATATTCTTACGTATAATCATAAATACACAGTGTTTCCATGGATAACTTTGCCTCTTCCTCCATCCCTCCACAACATTCTAACATCATTAATTTCTAACTGTTCTGCCTCAGAGGCCACCATTACCACAGTAGAAAGGGTACGATTATATCCGTTTTCCTGAACAGTCATACTACGTCAGACCATCCACATACCTCACTCCTTATTCATAAAATAATTTATGACCTTGGAGTTACTATAATTTCTTGGGATTTGTGAGGAAGCCTCTTCATGTAAAACCTATTCAAACAAGCTAATCAGTTATTATTCATTGTATATTTATATTAATCAAATTGAAAGACTAATAGCACTATGTGTAATGATACTTGATGACACAGCAAACTCTGCTATTTTCTAAACAATCGAGCAAAAATGTCTGTAAGTAAAACACATATTGATAAGAGGTTGTCACTTCCTCATCTTCAACAGTTTGCCCTTTGGTTCTTACAAAACATTAGTCTTTGCTTAGCTCATAGCTCAGACATTTCAATCACCAATGAATATGTACATAATGTCACTTATGAATCTTAGATGTTATGCAGAAAGAATAATAAAGACTGATGCCTGTAGACAGGTTCAGCAGCACAGTGCACAGCAGGTAGTATTGCCACCTCACAGCAAGAGGTTCTCTGGTTCAAGTCTTGACTGGGTGCCTTCGCTGCAGAGTCTCTATGTCCTCCCTGTTTTCACATGGGTTTTCTTCAGGTGCTCCAGTTTCATCCCGCATTCAATAGAGATGCAGTAGGTGGATTGGATACTCTAAATTTCCCATAGGTGTGTGCATACCTCTCCACTGTCCAGATTGTCACAGAATGTCCAGATTGCGTGTATGAGTGTGTGTGTGTGTGTGTGTGTGTGTGTGTGTGTGTGTGTGTGTGTGTGTGTGTGTGTGTGCGTGTGTGTGTGTGTGTGTGTGTATGTGTGTGTGTGCGTGCGCGTGCAGGCACACGTGTGCATGTGTGCTCGACTATGTGATATGAAAGAACCACCATGGCAGTGCTAGCCACCTGGTAGTGTGAACAATAACTTTAGGTGATTATCACTGTTGAAGTGTCATCCTGAAGTCAAATGTAAAACACACAAACCAGAAAGTACAAAAGGAAGACTAGACAGACCACTCAGCAGCTGCTTGGAAACACACTTTAATCCAGAGAATAATAAAATCCACACTGGTAAATAAGTCCACACCAATAAACTCCACACTGATTAAGCGCTTTCGTCAGTAACACCAAATTCATCAGAATGAACATTACACAGTTAAAGATACTTAAATACCCTCCCCCACACAGATGCCCTGATGTCACATCCTGCTATTAAATATTAAACCACATTACCAGTAGTAAAAATCTGTATGACCAACTGTTATAAGCTTAATGAATAGTACACTAAATAAAAACAATATTAACGTATTAAAAACACTTGAAAAATGAAAATCTCTCTCTCTCTCTCTCTCTGTATGTGTATATATATATATATATATATATATATATATATATATATATATATATATATATATATAAGTAATCACATAAGTGTAAATATAAATGTATATATATTTTTATATATTTTTTATACATACTATGAGTGCCAACAATTACACATTAAAACCCATCTGAGAATGCTGATGATGCCATTTAAATACAAAACATAGCTCTAAGCTTTAAAAGGGGCACGAGACTAATATGCTCATTAAGGCCAGGATATGAGCCTGCATTCAACTTAACTTGCCATTTTAACCCCACTAGTTCTAAATAATCATCTTCAGGAACACTCCTAGGTCCTAAGTCCACATGATCAATGGCAAAAAACTAAAAAAATGTGTAGGAAATTGTTCTACATGATTATATAATGTAGAATCTCTGTATTTTATGTGGGCAAAACAAAAAGGGCCTTTAAGCAGAGAATATATGAGCATTGCTATGACATTAGAAGTAAGAATCAAGGAAATGCATTATATAATCATGTAGAACAATTTCCTACACATTTTTTTAGTTTTTTGCCATTGATCATGTGGACTTAGGACCTAGGAGTGTTCCTGAAGATGATTATTTAGAACTATTGGGGTTAAAATGGCAAGTTAAGTTGAATGCAGGCACATATCCTGGCCTTAATGAGCGTATTAGTCTCGTGCCCCTTTTAAAGCTTAGAGCTATGTTTTGTATTCAAATGGCATCATCCGCATTCTCAGATGGGTTTTAATGTGTAATTGTTGGCACTCATAGTATGTATAAAAAAAAAAAAAATATATATATATATATATATATATATATATATATATATATATATTCATTTTTCAAGTGTTTTTAATACATTAATATTGTTTTTATTTAGTGTACTATTCATTAAGCTTTTAACAGTTGGTCATACCGATTTTTACTACTGATAATGTGTTTTAATCTTTAATAGGAGGATGTGACATCAGGGCATCAGTGTGGGGGAGGGTATTTAAGAATCTTTAATTGTGTAATGTTCATTCTGATGAAGTTGGTGTTACAGACAAAAGCGCTTAATCCGTGTGGAGGTTATTGGTGTGGACTTATTTTCCAGTGTGGATTTTATTATTCTCTGGATTAAAATGTGTTTCCCAGCAGCTGCTGAGCGGTCTGTCTAGTACTGTTCTTCCTTTTGTACTTACTGAAGTGTCATCCTGACCCATGTGCAAAAATAGGAAAAAGGGGTTGTGGTTGTCGTTGCGGTTGTGGGTTGTGGTTGGGGTTTGTGGTCAGTGGTCACATTCTCCACATGCTCAATATTGTGCAGTGCAGTCAAAAATACAGCTTATAAAAGCACAGTTGTAAATAAACACAGAAATGACCATTTTTTTCTCAAGTAAGGGTTAACAGTTCTATTAGCCTTCATATTCCTTTAATACATTTACACTTAGTACGACATTCTGTATTGAAGAATGTTTTGGGGATGGATGCATATTATGTGAAAGGGAAAGGTAATTTAGAAAATAAAAAGAGAGTTCCTTTGACTAAATGCCCGTTATGAAATTAACACCAAAGACTGTATATTTTGAATAGATATAAAAATGTAATATTTTAACAGGTCTTAGAAATAAATGTTTTTTTGCACTACATTTAGATTTTTTTTTTCTTTTCTGACTTGTATTAATGAAACAAATTGAAAGACTTGTGTGATTTTTTTTTTACTTGTTAATCAATGGTTGTCATGACATTATTAACTTACTTCCTTGATATCCACTAAATATAATGCTTGTAGGGGTTTCACTACATTTCTGTTTGGCTTAGGTTACCTCAGATTAAAATCACGCAGTGCAAGTAGCCAAAGTCTGAACATACCAGGGGTGCAGCAGAAGGATAAGAGATTAAGTGCTAACATATTGCCATTTCCCTCTCCTGTTACATAGGCATTGAGGAGGTCTGTGTATGTGCACGGCCACCTTCTCCTGAGTAACATGGTCATCTGGTTAGGTTCATAGGTTCATAGGTTCATACTAGGCTATCTGCCCTAGGGCATTTATAAGCCTAGCCAGAGTATGTTTGGCTTTCGCCACCCATTTTAAATGAATTTTGCTATGCCCTTTTTTGAGGTTAGTATACTGTGCCTCTGTCTAACAGTGACACAGAAGTGATACCCGGGGTAAACCTACGATCTCCCATCCACTCATCAAGATTCCTCTTGAAGAGAATCAATGAGGGACTCTGCCTAACCTGGACTGGGATTTTATTCCATAGTGAAGGGATCCTCTGGGTTATGAATCTGTCCCTCCAGCATGTCCTATTTATTTCAGTGCTGAGGTTCAAGTCTCTCGAGTGTGTAGCTCGATGGGATTTGGATTTTTTGAGGTGCAGCATGTCCCTTAATTCCGGGTTGGACATGGCTTTATACGTCAGGCACAGATCGCCTCTGAGCAGGCGGTATGCCACTGAGTAGAGCTGGAGTTTCTTTAATCGGGCAGCATATGGCATCTGTTTGAGCCCTTTGATCCTCTTGGTGAGGTACTTTTGGGGTCTTTCCAGTTGCTGCAGGTGTTTGGTAAGGTACATCCCAAAAGGGACATTGTACTCGATTATGGGCCTGATGAGGGATCAGTAAAGAGGCACGATGACCTCCCCTAATCTAGATGTGAATCCCTTCATGATTAGGTGGGCTATATAAAATGTTTTTCTAACCACTTTGGCCACGTGGTTGTCAAATGAGAGATTGCTAACAACTTGGGTCCCCAGGTCCCCAATTACTTCTTCTGTACTTAATGGATTACCACCTATGTGGTAATTTGTGGGCACTTTGTTTTTGCCAAAGGGGATGACTATACACTTTTTGGCGTTTAGCTTGAGGCCATGACTCTGGCACCAGTTGTCTGTTTCTATGAGGCCCTTTTGGAGGATGATTGTGTCGGCTGGAGAGTCGATTATGGCACCCAGTTTGCAGTCATCTGCGAACTTGGTCAGCCACAGTCCTTCCATGTTGGCCTGTACCTCCGAGAAATATATACCAAACAAGAGAGGTCCCAGGACTGAGCCTTGTGGGATACCACTTGTAACTGGTTTGGAGTCTGACATGGCTCCAGCAATTCTAACCATGTGGGTTCTGCCCTTGAGCCAGTTTGCAACCCATTAGGTAACATAGGGGTTTATATTTAAGCTGGTGAGCTTATCTATAATGCCTGAGTGGGGTATTGTACCGAAGGCTTTTGCGAGGTCCAGATAGGCTGTGTGGACCACCTTCCCTTCGTCAATGGCCTTGGTGACTGTTTCAAAGAAGTCAACCAGATTTAAGAGGCAGGATCTTCCCTTAACAAAGCCGAAGTGGGTAGGATCCAGTGTCTGTAGGTCCCCAATATCTTTATTTTTGAGGTCCATGATGATCCTTTCCATAGCTTTGCAGACCAAGCTAGTCAGGCTTATGGGGCGATAGTTTCCAGGGTCCGTTGAGGCATCACCTTTGTAGAGAGGGACCACTGTTGCTGTACGCCACTCTTTGGGTACATATCCTGTAGTAAGGCTGAGATTGAACAGTAGTTTTATGTTTGGGTTTAGCTCTTCTTGGAGTTCATGTAGGATGCAGCCTGGGACACCGTCTGGTCCCATTGATACTGTGTTTTTTGCTTTGGAGAGGGCGGCTCCCACCTGAGCATATGAGATGTCAGGGGGGCAGCACTCTGCTGCGATAGATATTTGCCCTTTTGGTGGGGAGGGGGGGAGAAGTTTGCACTGAACCTGTCAGCTAGGATGTTGGCAATGTCTGTGGGTTCAGTGTATTTTTTCGTGACTTAAGAGTCACTCAGGAAGCCACTGCAGGAAAAAGAAGCTGTAGGAATCAAATCATGGACTACAGGATGTTTGTCATTCACACTTCATTGATATAATTGTTTGTGATAACCACTGGACTGTGCATTGTATGAAGAAAATGCTTTAGTTCTGGATGGTTACAAACACCATTACTGGGGAAACAAGGATATGAAAAAAGAAGACAGCAGGTGGGGCGGGGGAATGCACAGCTGAAGCAAGGTGAGTGGTGCCCTAGGCAGTGCTCCCATTTGTCACACCCAACCCCAGAGTGACAAGCAAAATAAAAGGGACTCTGGGTAAGACATGACACAGCCTCAATGAAGTTACTCTGTGGTGGGTGGAGCTGTGGAGAAATATAGGTGAGGGATTAAATGTTGTGTTGATACAGATCTATACAACAGACATCCCATTGTATGTGTGTGCATATGTATGTTTATGCATTTGAGACACACACACACACACACACACACACACACACACACACACACACACACACACACACACACACACACGTGGTCAGAGTGCTCAGATTTCAGGCTGATAAGTGCTTTAGGATAGTCCATTGTTTTTGTACAAGATGGAGTCCCAGGCTGTGGACATATTGAGCCCAGGGCAAGCCCAGAGCAGACCAGTATATTATACTTGTACACATACAATATATAAAGACATAGATTCAGGCCATGTGTCATCATAATGCACAATGTAGCAACTGCTGGTCTTGCTGGGACTGTAGCTGTTTTTATCCTCATGCAGGGTTGATTTTATTTAGTGTGTTGGATCCATCTCTCTCCTTAAAACCCTGGACCTAGTTTTTTTTACTGCTTGCTGAAATTGAAAGACATGTTTTCCCCGGTCTAGCTTTGCTGACTGCATTCAGCTAATGCAGTCTCTGTGAGTTTAAATGGCTGAACATTGTCACTCACAGACTCATAGCTGTAGCCAAATGACAGCTAGAGAGTGGCATTTTAAACACGTGTGCCATTGCATATGTTCATCATTGCATATTTTCATGCATCTTAATGTAATTAAGCTGCCTTTGCTCAGTCTCTTATGCTGGCCCAGTATGACACGTATATTGTTTTTCAGTGTTTCTTTCCTCCTTCTGTGTATGTCATCTCAGAAATGTGGATTTATGGTAAATAATGTAGGTGTGGCTGTTGCAGAGATCTATGCAGACAGAAAGCCCCTCAGTCCATTTGTAAAGCAGTTTCTCTTACATTCTTAAGGTGCCATTTTCATTCTGTTGTGTCTAATGTCCTGAGCACTAGATGGCAGATGAACACTTTCCCTAATGCTTCAAAACATGCATACCAAACCTGTCTCAAGCAATAAATTACAACAACAGAGTTTACAAATGTTCATCATTTCAGCTCTAGATTTAATTAAATGTTGAGTATTATTTCCTCAGAATGAAACGATGAGGAAAGAGAACACAGAAAATGTTAGTAGGTTGGTTATAAGTTGTAAAAAAGAAATGTTATCACAACAAATTTACTGAAACACATATGCTAATCTCTTTTAACTTAATACTTTAAACACACATTTACTATAAATAGTCATAGTCTGATAGGCCATCTCTCTTGCCAGTTATATTTTTGTAAGTGGAATTTAGTCATGTACTTTTTATCATCATATTTTGATGAGTTTTCAACAGTGCTATTTTTTCACAACCTTCTTTATGGAGATTTCAGCCATCTGAGACACATTTTGCATTTTATGCAGAGGACTGTTTTTATATAGACTTGAATTTGACTTTGACTCTAGGTCTACAGATGCATTTGTATTCATCAAGTCAGACATTATTTACAACATGACAAGGAAATTAAACATTCATTCAAAGTGCTATTTTTTCAACTATGTGATAATTTTGCATACATATACTAGTGAAACTAACTGTTTAGCTTGGGATATCTTGGAAATCAACATTTTATGCCCTTAGATGGAGCCTTTGATACAGAGTAAACGTCCAGTGGTGAGGCACTTGAAAACAAGAGACTGTTCAGACTGAACTGATTGTGTTCTATTCCCTGTTTACTACCTTGCTTCTAAGATATTCATGTTACTGTGCTTCTCACATAAAGATTTGAATACTAATTAATGCTTTTTAATCATTGAAGGTGATGGAGTTTCTTTTCAAGATATAGCTCAGCAGACGTGCATTGACATGAAAGCATAAGAAAGATCAGTTTTAAAAGTATATTTGAATATATGTTCAAATATGCTGACTAGACTCTCCAACTCAGCACATAGATATATATATATATACATATGTGCATTTCTCATTCTTGACCCACTTTTGGCTTTGGAATGTAAAGAAGGTATAAAAACACATTTGGGAAAAAAGAGAAGACATATATTTAGACCACAGTAGCTAGCATATATCAGCATACTAGCTAAAAATCATTGATTACATTTATTGATAAGGAACAGACTAAAATAAGTATTCAAGCTGTCAGGTCACTGCTATGGGTTTAGGGTACCTGCCTGCAGCACATGGTACCTGCGTTAAAATCCTTAATCCCATAGGGCAAGGTTTCTAGAAAGAGAGGTTAGTTAATATATGCCTAATATGGAGGGAACTATTGGTTTATCATTGTACAAATACCTATGTAGATCAAAATCTATTATGGTTATTATGACGTTGAAGTAATTAGGAGAGGGACATATAAGGTGGGAACACAATGCATTTATTATTTCTGATGAAGTCTTGCATGTATTAGGATGAAAACATGGTGTTTTGTGAACGTTAAATAAATTGTGTCTTTTTGCCCAAACCTACATCGTGTATTGGCTTCGTTACGCTGGTTTCCTGAGTGCTTTGTCGTGGTTGGTTTTTAGTTTTTTCTAAAGCACTTTTCCTCTTTTGTTATTGTGGTTTTGGTTTGGTATGGAGGAATTGGACACCAGCACTAGCTCTCCAATTGGGAGAGCAAGTGACTTGCAATGTGTAAGCGAGAGACTTACATGAGTAGAGGGGCAGCTTACACAACTTGTGGAAATTTTAACTCAGCACTCCGCTGGATTACCTGCCTTGTTTGGATCTGACAATAGCGGTGTAAAATCACTACCAGGCAATCAGGAAGTGCTTGTCTTACTCACAGGAAGTAAATCTTCATTACAGGATTGTTTGTTGGACAGTCAGTGTACACATGGGCAGATTCAAGGGAGGATGGCGGATAAAGAACACCAGCGAGTTCGTTTAGACCAGGGTGATCTCGAAATACATACTCCCTTTGATAATTCTGGAACTAATTTTTCGAATAGAAAGGAGGAAAGACTGCAAGCTGGTTTACAAGGTGACTGTTCAAATTCTGTCAATAACTATGTCGGTAATACAGCTAATGCTTCAGAGACTATTGGTTGGGACAGGGTTTATTCTGTTACCAAATGGTTGAATATTAATTGGAATTTTACTGAAGGCCATTCAGACAAGAATGCTATGTCTGGGCGACATGACACAAATACTTACAACACTAATGTTAATATTTTACATGACATTATGTTAAGGTAGAAAATATTGCATATGGACAATTGTTATTTGAGAGAATGCATTGGGAGAGGGATAGTACCCAAGAGGCTATGTGTTTTTAAATATCCTAACAACGTTGTGGATGGGAGTGATTTCCACAAAGAATTATTAAAAATTTTTAATAAATGTGGCTTGGAAATATTACAAGCCGTTATTTCCAATAACGAAAAGGAAATGGATGCACTATATGATGAAATAGGAGATATTAATAACAAAATTGTAACAGATCTTTTATTTACTGTGGAGAGTGAAAAAGTTAAATATTTTAAAGTCAAAGAGAAAATAGAAGAGAAATGTTGACAAATATATTATAGAAAATGTAAAAAGTTAGATAGGGACATGGTAGAATACAGAGACAAATGTAGTTATCCCAAACCTAATAACAAAAGGAGAATATATAGGAATCACAATGAATATGGAGGGGGAGAAACACATAGGGGAGATGCTGTAAATACAGGATGGAATACACCAATAGAAACTATGAAATTTCAAATATGTGAGGATCAGGGGGGATATAATTTGAACAATCCTTTAGAATTTCCTACGGTGAGGAGATCGGAGAGAATCAGACAACAAACCCCAGTGAATTATTCCTACCCAAAGGGTGGGTAAAGGGAGGGGATTCTAAAGGTTGATGTTCAAACAAATGTGACACATGTTAATACAAGTGAAGGAAGTATTATAGAGGACAGGTACAGACACGTGTACCAAAATTATAGTATTTTTAATTACAGTTCTTTAGATATAGGACTTATACATTTTAGTTTGTTTAGTAAAGGACTGAAATTTGTTCCTAGCAGTGTAAGTCAAATTGAACACGTTCTTATAGATCTAAAATTGTTCTTGAAGAAGAAAAACCTTAAACTTTTGATGCCTAACAACAGACCCCCCCCCACTAACCCTATTAGGAAAAAGAGTACATTCAATCCACCCCTCCACCCCCAACTTAAGAATTTTGAGACTCAGGTAGAGATGGAGTTGAGACAAAGTTTAAATAGTCAAAATAGATTCTACAATTTGACTAAAGAAGAATATGCATTGTTGGATTCATTGAGGAAGAACGGGTATGTTAAGGATATGAATCCTGATAAGGGGGGGAGGGGTGGTTTTTATGGATAGTATTATGTACTCGGCTAAGATGTTGGAAATTTTGAACAATCCTGAGAGGTATTCTAGGGTTTCTCACAATGAAATTAATGTAGCCCACAGGAAAATAGATTTTATGTTAAAAGAAATGGCTAATGACGAACAGATTAGTCAAGAAACGTTATCATTTTTATCTATAGACAAACCTAAAGTCCCCTCCATTTTTGGAATACTGAAGGTCCACAAGGATGCCCTCAATCCACCTTTAAGACCTATAGTAGCTGCTTCTGGGTCTAAAACCCACCCCATAGCAAAGTATTTGGATCTAAAATTAAAGGGGGTATGGTTAAATGAGACGGGCATCCTTAAGGGCTTGTGGGATTTTTTGAGGAGTATTGATCAGGGTTTATATCAAGAAAGCCTTATTTGTGTTACTTTAGACATCCAGGACCTGTTTAATGTTTTACCTTATCAAACAGGACTGGATTGGTTTGAAAAAGCATTGAGAACAAAAGGCAGCTTAGATAATGACACTATTTTGTTATTGACAGAATTGCTGGAAATGGTACTTAAACATAATTTTCTCTATTTTGAAGGCAAATTTTTCAAGCAGACAAGTGGGGTGGCCATGGGGGCCAGTTGTGCCCCCATCTATGCCAATCTAGTTCTGTCCACTTGGGAAGAGAAATTTGTATTCCATTCTGAGTACTCCCAATATTGGAGTTATTACAGACATTACCTGGACGATATTGTTATTCTTTGGAATGGGTCTGAACTTGTACTTAACGAGTTTATAGATTATTTGTACAGAACCCCGTCCTTTCTTATATTTACACATAACATTACCCATGACCGATTACAGTATTTGGATGTGCTTATCGAAAAAGTACCAAGAGAGAAGATATTTAAATCTATTGTGTTTAGGAAAAAGATATTCTCAAATTCCTATCTATTCTTCACTAGTGGAATCCTTTCAGTTAAAAGAAAGGAATAGTAAAATGACAGTTCATTAGGAGTTGCAGAATGACTTCAAACGATCAAGATTATGTCATTGAGAGTGGCAAATTGAAGGCTATGTTTATGGAAAGGAAGTACCCAATAGAGTTGTTAGAGAAAGTGGAGGGTGAAATTTTGAAGGAAAGAAAAGGTAGGTTCGGCCCTATCCTAGGTAAGCTTGAGCAGAATAATAATCGAGAAGTGAAAAATGATATAGATGAAACTAGTTGGAATGGCAACTTTATTTTGAATTTTAGTAGTAATGTCTTCCTTATCAAGGATATCATTTAGAAAAACTGGGAGAGATTTGGGAGCTATTCTGACTTGGATTTATTATTCAAAAACCAGCTCAGGTTTACCTATAGAAAGGGCAGAAACATAAAAGAGATGCTGGAGAGTCATCAGGTGAAAAATGTTAGATCATAGAAGGGCACATATAAATGTGGTTCCTGCGCACAATGTTCACATGTCCTGCAGGGGAAATCCATGGATTTGATAGGTAGAAAAACAAAATTGGCAAGCAATGTTTACTGCAACTGTGATACTTTTGGAATTATATATATCTCTATTTGTAAATTTTGTGGCTCTTTCTATATTGGAAAGACCAATAGGAAATTGAAGCGACATATATATGAACATATGAATAACATTAAAAAATGTGATATTAATAATGCTTTGTGTAAGCATAGTAAGGAATGTACAGAAGCAGTTTTTGGGTTTTTTGTGATTGAAAAAGTTGACATGGATCCACGGGGAGGACCTTGGGAGATTACCATTGATTTCAAGGAGCTTCTTTGGCAGTTGAGGTTAGAAGCCAACAAGCTCCCAGGACTCAATGAACATGTTTCATTGGCACCAGTTCTCAAATTAAGATCTGCCAAGCTTTGACACAAGCTATGTTAAGGGTATTCTTATATAATTAGTTTTATACACATAAAAAACAAAAAATAAGATTTCATGGACTGTTCAATGTTATCCGGGTTATATTTTTAGTGCAGCCACAATTTTGTATAAATATTTACTATTAGATTTTTAATGTCAACATGTTTTTTTCAAAAATTAAAAGGTGCGGGGGGATATGTTTGTTTCATATTTATTTATAGCCATTAGATTTATTTTAGGTTATTTTGTGATGTTTTGAAATATTAATTATACGCAATTATTCATTTACATTAGTGTTGAAACATGCTTTTAAGTAGATAGATATTTGTATTTTATTGAGAGAATGTATATAGAAATGTTTCAGCACTAGTTTTTCATTATTTATTCTTCATCAATCAAAATCAAATGGGTTTAGGAATTTTACTTAATTGGGATCTATTATGACGCTGAAGTAATTAGGAGAGGGACATATAAGGAGGGAATACAATGCATTTATTATTCCTGATAAAGTCCTGGATGTATTAGGATGAAAATGTGGTGTTTTGTGAACGTTAAATAAATTGTGTCTTTTGGCCAAACCTACGTCGTATATTGGTTTCCTTACGCTGGTTTCCTGAGTGATTTGTCGTTGTTGGTTTTTAGTTTTTTCTAAAGCATTTTTCCTGAATATATGTTCAAATATGCTGATTAGACTCTCCAACTCAGCACATAGATATATATGTATGTGCATTTTTCATTCTTGACCCACTTTTGGCTTCGAAATGTAAAGAAGGTATAAAAACACATTTGGGGAAAAAAGAGAAGTCATATATTTAGAGCACAGTAGCTAGCATATATCAGCATACTAGCTAAAAATCATTGATTACATTTATTGATAAGGAACTGACTAAAATAAGTATTCAAGCTGTCAGGTCACTGCTATGGGTTTAGGGTACCTGCCTGCAGCACATGGTACCTGCGTTAAAATCCTTAATCCCAGAGGTCAAGGTTTCTAGAAAGAGAGGTAAGCTAATAGATACCTAATATGGAGGGAACTATTGGTTTATCATTGCACAAATACCTATGTTCATAGGTTCATAGATTGGTACTAGGCTATCTGCCCGAAGGCATTTATAAGCCTAGCCAGAATGTGTTGGCTTTCGCTGCCCCCTTAAATTAGTTCCCTGTGCCTCTGTCCAGCAGACCCACTGAAGTGATCCCTGAGGTAAACTTTCTGTTTCCCATCCACTCATCAAGGTTTTTTTTGAAGAGTGTTAATGAGGAGCTCTGCCTAATGTAGATTGGGATCTTGTTCCAAAGCATGGGAAGTCTCTGGGACAGGAATCTATCCCTCCAGCATGTCCTATTTATTGTTGTGGTGTGTTTTAGATTCCTAGAGCGTGTGGCTTGAGGGGATAAGGTTTTCTTTAGGTGGAGCATGCCCATCAATTCTGGGTTGGACATGGCCTTGTATGTCAGGCAGAAATCACCTCTGAGTAGGCGGTATGCAACCGAGTACAACTGGAGTTTCTTCAGTCGAGCTGCATAGGGCATCTGTTTGAGGCCAGTGATCCTCTTGGTGAGGTACTTCTGTTGTCTTTCCAGCTGTTGCAGGTATCTTGTAAGGTACATCCCAAATGGGGCATTGTACTCTATGATGGGTCTGATGAGTGATGAGTAGAGGGGGACAATGACCTCTTTTGATTTGGATGCAAACCCTTTTGTGATTAGGTGGGCCACGTAGAAGGATTTTCTAACCACTTTGGCAATGTGATTATCAAAGGTAAGATTGCTATCTACTTGGGTCCCCAGATCCCTTATTATGTCTTCCGTATTTTGGGGACTACCACCTATGTGGTAGTTTGTGGGTACTTTGTTTTTTCCAAAGGGGATGACTATACACTGTTTGGCATTTAGCTTGAGGCCATGATTTTGACACCAGGTATCCGTCTCAGCGAGACCCTTTTGGAGGATGTCTGTGTCAGCTAGAGAGTCAATTATAGCCCCTAGTTTGCAGTCGTCTGTGAACTTGGTCAGCCATAGTCCTCCTGTGCTTGCCTGTACCTCTGAAAAGTATATGCCAAACAGGAGGGGGTCCTAGGACTGAGCCCTGGGGTATGCCACTTGTAACTGGTTTAGAGTTGGACCTATCTCCCGCAACTTTCACCATGTGGGTTCTGTCCATGAGCCAGTTGGCAGCCCATCTTGTGACATAGGGGTTTATGTTCAGGCTGGTGAGCTTGTCTATAATACCAGAATGGGGAATGATGTTGAAGGTCTTAGTGAGGTCTAGGTAGGCTGTGTGTACCACCTTTCCCTTGTCTATAGCCTTGGTAACTGTCTCAAAGAAGTCCACCAGGTTTAGGAGGCATGATCTGCCCTTAACAAAGCCAAACTGGGTAGGGTCCAGTGTTTGGAGGTTCCCAATGTCTCTGTTAATGAGTTCCATGATGATGCACTCCATAGCCTTGCAGACCAAGCTAGTCAGGCTTATAGGGCGATAGTTCCCGGGGTCTTTTGTGGCTCCACCTTTGTGGAGTGGAATAACCATTGCTGTGCACCACTCTATGGGTATGTAGCCTGTGGAGAGGCTGAGTTTGAACAGTGTGTTTAGGTGAGGGGTTAGTTCATCTTTGAGCTCATGTAGGATGCGGCCTGGGACACCGTCTAGTCCCAATGATACTGTGTTTTTGGCTTTTGAGAGGGCTGTTTTAACCTGAGTGTCTGTGATTTCAGGGACTCTACATTCTTCTGGTATGGTTATGGGCCCTTTTGGGGGTGAGGGGGGGGTGAAGTTTGCACTGAACCTGTCTGCCAGGATGTTGGCAATATGGTTGGTTCAGTGTATTTTGTGCCATTCTGCACTAACTCTGAGCAGATCTGAGCATTGCCACTTAGATTCTTGACATAGCTAAAGAATGCCTTGTGGCTATCTTTGGAGTACTTGGCAATTTTTCTTTCAAAGCTCGCCTTGGATGATTTTATGAGGGATCATAGTTTCTTGCTGATAGTGAGCAGTGATGTCTTCCCTTCTTGGGATTTTACTCTTTTCTGTACTAGTTTCCTCCTTCTATTGTATAGCTTGTTTATGGCAGGAGTCCACCAGACTGGTTTCCTCTTCTTGGAGGATACTATGTAGATCAAAATCTATTAGTCCCTCCAGCAAGAGGTAATTTAAGGTCAAAGAAATAGTTTCATAAGCTATATTGATTTAATTAATTGACACCCTTGCATATTTTGTATCATCCTCTAAAATTTCCATCATTTTTGCTTCATAAATAATACTATTCATAAATACTGTCTCATCCCCTTTATCTGGTCTCATGACTCTCAGGAATTTGTTTTTTCTAATTTCTTCCAATAAGTTTATTTCCTTTCTTGTTAAATTATAAACCAATTTGTACTTTTTATTCGCTCTCTTAATTCTTTCTCAACTAATACTTCAAAATTCTTAAGCTGGGGGTGCAAGGGAGGATTATATGTGCAGCCCAAAAGTACACAAAACTGTATTGGACCCACCCCTTAGACCTATAGTATCCAGTGGCGGCTGGTGACTTCAAATCAAAGGGGGGGGGGGCTGCAGGAGACAGTTGAATGAGTGGGGCCAATGCAAAGGGTTATGACCAACTACAAAGGGGTGGAGCTATGCTCAAAACCAAAAAACTGGGACTTTAATTAAATACGCTGCCCTGGGTGTCAAACTGTCATTATGAGAGTCCAATTAAGACAAAATGGAAGTGTAGAAGAAAAAAAATATCAATGCATTGGCTGTATGACAGCTTACTTAATATCTAGACAGAAATAAAAAGGTTGTGAGGCATGAAAAATAAATTACTTTTTAAATACATTACTGGAATGCCAGTCAAAATCAAGTATAAAAAAAACAAGCAGCACTCAACTCAAACCACTTCTCCTTGCACTGCAGTTCTAATTATAATTTATATTCAGCTTTATAACACTACCAAGTAATATGCTGAAAGTAGCAATCTCTGTGATACACCCTGCTTGTAAAAATGGTTCTTATCCAAAAAAGATCTGCTGCCTGACAACAACTATCTACTTGTTTCATGGGAAAAATGTGATGAAAGAAAAAAATGAACAGCAAACAAGAAACAAGCTCAAGATAAATTGCTTAAAGGATTACTGCACAGGTTGTGGACCACACATGACAGATTTGCATTCTGTTTAGTTTACGGGTAAAGCCTGCAAAGGTGACTGCAAGTCTCTAACAAATGTAATGAAATTCTGAAAATACTGTAATCCTGTCCTTTATTACAAATACTGTCATATGCATTTCAATCTCTAAGGCTTATATGTTATCTAGTTATGTAAATATTCTCTGCATGGCAGCAACAAAAAGGCTTTCAGTGTTGGTAATTCTTTAACAGTATGCTTATTAAAGCTTACTTGCATCTTACAATCTCAGACAAGCTTACCTGATGGTCATTAAAGCATTGCTACTTAAACACAGAGCAACAGAGACTGCAACAACATGCATTTTCTAAATGATGTTGTTTTTCTTTCGACTTTTCCTGGTCAGGAGTCGCCACAGCAGAACTCCAGTCGCTAATGATTGGCAGTAGATTTTTATGGTGCCAAGGTGCCAGCTCGATGCCCAACCTT